>NW_006408601.1:1916842-1960415 GCF_000296735.1 Chrysochloris asiatica
TGTGGAGTGAATGAGTGGGCCTCCAGAGGGTCTGGTTGTAGCTGGGCTGTATGGGTCTGGATGCTGTCTCATGTTGGGGTGGGGTAAGAAGAAATCACACATATAAGGAAAACAAAACACAACCAAACAAGCAACAACAACAAAAGAAAGGAGAAAAGAAACCAGTAGGCAGCAGCATAAAAAAGAAAATGATAACTAAAAAGAAAAAATCGGAAAGGAAAATAAGACAGTGGGAGCAAAATATAAGACAGAAAGTCAAAACACAATAAACAAGACTATTAAAAGGAAATAATAAAAGAGACAATAAAATAATAAAGAAACATCAAGAAGAAAAACAAAGAAAGAAAAAGAAGAGGATGGAAATAGAAATAGAAACAAAGAAAACAGAAAGGATGAAAAACAAGGGATGGGAAAGAGAAGAAGAAGGAGGAAAAAATGGAAAAACTGGGGCAGGGGCCAGACTCAGATAAGTGGGGGACTCTCATGTCATCCAAGGAGCTCGAAAAGTTTGTGGGGGACAGATGAGAGGGTGTTCCTGTAGGCCTAGGTGCTTCTGTGGTTAATGCACACAATCTTGAAGTCATTTGTGCAGGCTGAGGTCATGTTCTTTGCTCCTAGAAGGAACACTTTCAGGTCCAGGACACAACAAGAGTAGGGTGATGGTTATGAGAGTTCCTGCTAGTCTAGGACTGGCTGGGAACCAACTGCATGTTCTACAGGTCTGAAGAAGCAGAGTTTATTCGACTCCAAGTGCTGAGATGGTATACATGCCACCCAACTTACAATGGTGTGACTCTGACCTCTGGCATGGACTATGCTGAAAGTGGATGAGGGTGGTGGTTGGCCAAGCCTCCATTTACCAGGGCAATGTGGGAACAAGAGAGAATCACACCTTTCTTGTTACCAGCCACCAATGTGTAGCTGTGCCATTGGGCTGTTGTTTGGACCCAAGCTGCTTGCCAAAGTTCAAGAGGGCTTGTCTGTCTCCTTTCTCACTGGCCCCATTCAACTTCTTCTCCTAGTTTAATATTCAACCCACTCCTCTACCTTTTCCTCTGAATCTCAGGGTCCTAGGATTATCATCTGTATCTGTTTCATCTGGTTTATCATATCTTTATTGTAGAGGGTCTGTGGAATGCTTCTGCCTAGTTTACCATCTTGCTGGAAGTCTTCTTGATAGATTATTATTCATTGAACTCCGGAGTTAACATTAGAGTAGGACTTTGACAGATGCATAGTTATAACTTCTGACAAGTGTCTTTTAACAAATGCATAGCTATGTGTCCACTATTATAATACTATGCAGAATAATTTCGCTGTACAAGGGGACTTCCAAAAGTCTGTGGGAAAAGGAAATTTAAAAAGTAATGGAATTTTTCAGTGAACAATTGGAAGCCCTTTTGTGCTTAAAAATGCCCATGACAGAGCCTTTGTATCCTTACAGTTCATTCTGTAGCTCCCTGTGTCTGTGATTAGCAGAGTAAGTGTCTAAGGAATCCCCTTATCGTAAATTATTAACATCTCTCTGCCCTTTGTGTGACTGCCTAGCCATGGTCACCATCATTTCCTGCCCAGCCTGACTCCCCAAGTGCTCATAACCTGCCTGTGAATGTTTGATGAAAGGGTGACCTTTGTGACATTAGGAAGGAAATGGGAACATCAGTCCAGAAAGTTTGTTTTCAAGCACTTTTTTTTTCAACCGAAGAAATTCAGGTGCCTTTTCTCTGTGACTGAGTGGCTTTTCCAGTGACTCTTTCCCATTCTAGAGCTAGAGAGCTCTCTCCAAGCAGGAGCCTCTCTCAGGCAGTCTCATTTCTTTTATATGACTCTTTATTCCTGTGCTTCACCACTACCTACCTCTGAAACAGTTGGGAAAGCGGACCTATGGTGTCCTTTCTTAGGATAAATTCATCCCACGGTCAATCCAATATGAATGAAGTTAGGCTCTAAACTGCTCAAATCTCCATTCCAGGCCAACTGTCAGTTCCAACCCATTTTTGTGGTTTCTTCTGGGAAATCTATGGGCTATCCTTCATATCAACAAAGCCTCTGGCGACCTGCCCAGGCTTGCCTGGACATGACATAGAGACTGTGCAGTGGGAACAGATTGGACCTCTCTGTAACAACCACATTCCACACCATGCTGGCAAGTGGTAGAGCAGGGGCAGAGAGGGACTCGGGGCAGTGATCAGTGCCAAGCTCCTGCCACCTGGAAAAGGGCAGCTGGTGGGGACTAACATGGGACTGGGGCCACCTGGGAGCTATAGGTAGCAGATAGGATGTGGTAAATAAAAGACTTGGGTTGATACCAATGTAGGTCAGTATTCAGACATGAGCTAGAGACTGAAGCAATAAATATAGACCTCATGGTGGAATCCAAGTCAATACAGGATTTTAAAAAATAGTAGACAACTTTAGGCACCTATGCACATTTCACATATACACAAATTTCAGAGTAAGACCTGGTAGAAAACTGGGATCCACAGCCATAGGGCAAGAGTGCACACAGAGATCACAAGGAAGAATTGTTTTCCCACTCGATAACCAGGAGAGCATACAGTTAAATTTCTGATTAGGACTGTGCTTCCTTAGACACACTCAGATATCTTCCTTGGTTCAGCTTTCTGTTGGGATAAATTCTGATAGCTGGTGTTAATGGTTTATTCGTTCACTAATTCACAAGCTTTCACTGAGTCTATTGACAGGCCTAGGTTGGGTCTGGAAACCAAACACTGTCCCTGGCCTCAGAAAGCTCTAACTGACTACCAAATAGGGAACTACAAGTCACAAAGGTAAGTACAGTGAGACATTGGTGGTTTCGTTCAAGTGTTTTTGCCTTCTGTATGGGTGACCCAGTCTAATTCCTGGCCAGCGGACCTCATTTGCAGCCACCATTCATCTATCTGTCTAGTCGTGGAGACTTGTGTGTGTCTAGGATCCAGTTCTAGACTACGATGGACTAGGATGACAGGCTTGGAGACCTACTTCTGAACACCAGCCAATGAAAACCCTGTGGATCACAGTGGTTAGATCCATAATCGCTCATGGACGTGATACATAGCTGGGTAGTGTTTTATTCTATTGTGAATAGGGCCACCATGAATTGGGAGTTGAATTGGGGGTAGTTAACAACACTATGGTAAGTAGTACAATAGGGGCATACTCGGAAGACCACAGGAGCACATAGGAGGAACACTATCTTCAGGTAGATTCCCTAGATGATGAGGATTTGGGCATAAATAATTTTTTCAACGTAGTGCTCTCAGAGAAACCAGTAAAGGAGTGAGGAGAACAGGGCAGGAAGGGGAAGAAGTCCAGCTAGGGTGAGACTTAGGCACAAGCCCTACTGAAAACAACCTTGGTCTGATCCCACAGGGATTCTTTAATGTTAAATCATACCTCAGAAATGTTCATAATGGGAGGAGAGGAGCCTGGGCTTTTGTACTCCCATATCTGTCATTCTGTGGCCAAGGACTGTTGTGTGGGCAGGCAGGTAAAACCCAGATACTGCTATGTCCTTGCTGGTTTCACTGAAAGAGTCATAGGTTCAGGCTGCAGGAATCAAAAGCACACCCCAAGGGGGAAATGGAAGGAAGCAGGAAGGCCACGGAGGGACATGCCGAACAAGTAGAGGCATCAAGGGAATCTGGATGGGGCATCAACCCAACTTTAGGGTCAAGACAGACTTCCTGGAAAAGTTGATACCACACTCTGGAGAACCAATGGGAGTTGTCTGGCCAAGGAGATGGAAGAGGGTTGCAGACACCCTGCTTAATTTGTTGTTGCTGTTAAGTGCTGTAGAGTTGGTTCCTACCCATAGCAACCCTATAAAGGGCTTCTGTGGAGCGGCTGGTGAGTTTGAACTGCTGATCTTGTGGTTCAAATTCACCTTGACGTCAAATGCTTATCCTGTAACACCTCACCAGGGCTTTAAAGTGAACTCCACCCCTCCTTTGGGCCACTGCTTCCCCCAAATATAGCTACCAAGACAACAACCTCCAGCCTTAGGAAACAAACCAAAAAAGGAAAGCATGGTACAATATTGTCTAGTTTCCTTTGAAAAACAATATTTGTTTTTATGTGCCATCAAGTCAGTTCCCACTCAGAGAGACCCTGCATAGGGTTTCTGAGTGCATTTGGTTGAGTTTGAACTGCCATCCTTGTGGTTAGCAATCCAGTGCTTATCCTCTATTGCCACACCAGAGCTCTTGAAAAACAACAATACATGGTTACAAATTGTGTCTGAGAAGTTGTCAGCAATGCTAACTCCTCTGTAGATGATTTGTTGTTATTGTTGTTAAGAGCCTTTCAGTTGGTTCCACCTCAGTGACCCTAATATATTGAGTTTCTAAGGAGTGGCTGTTGAGCCTAAACGACTGAGTGCCAACCTTGTGGTTTAAGCCGACCTTTCAGTCGAGCACATTAACCCACAGCACCGGTGATGTCTAAAGTCAAGCAGATCTATGGGTCTGCTACTGAGTTCTCTCCCATCAGCACTTGCTCTCACACTGCTAGCTCTGCAGATGCCAGCTGCCCTGAATCTGAGAGAAGTCCCCCTTCAAAGGAAAAATTATCCCTCCATTGGTCTCACAAACTAAATTCTGTTCAGGGAAGAGAGGTGAGACACATAGTTTGGGGAGGAGCTGAACCTCATCAAAATTTTTATTAGAAATAGTTTCAAAGGGAAGACAGATTAGCCAGAGGGAATTTCTCGCTTGTCTTCCTCCAACTTCTCATTTAATTTTAACAGAAATCTGCAATTTATGTGGCCTTTTATTACAGAACATCTACACTGTGGTAACTCAACTGCACTGTAGATTGGTTCTGCAGCCAGAACATGAACCTAACATTTCTGTATTTCCCTCACATTGGGACACTTAAATTTTCAACCTGTTGAATGTCCAAGTGTCAGTGAAATTAAAGAGCACAAAGCAAGACTACTGCGTTTTGCAGATGGAGAAACTGAGGCCCTCTGGAAGAAAGTGGTTTGTAAGGAGTGATGGAGAAGGATCTAGAATATGGGTATTTTATTTTCCAATAGTACTCTTTCTTTGTACGGTTCTGGGTGGTCTCACCTGCAGACCTCCATCCAACTCTGAAGTGTGGGTGTGAGTGAAGGAATAGAGACTGTCAGAGGGCATGCAGTTACTACTCCAGTTCCAGTGCCCACAGTCCTGACCCAAAGCAGCTCTTACCCATTCTGGCCTGAACCCTGGCCCTGGGAGTCTCAAGGGCAGGTCTCTTGTCCTATTGAGTAGACAGCTAGGCTTAGGTTTTCTTTTAATAAGGATTATGAAAGTCGCAAATGATTTGTGTCTAACTACTAATTGAATGACTCCTGGTGTGGTCCTGTAGGAGCTGCACTGGACTGTGAACCACAGGGTCGGCAGTTCAAACCCACTAGCTGCTCCCCAGAAACCCTATACAGGGTTGCTAGGAGTCGGAAACGACTTTGATGGCACTCAACAACAACAGAATTAATTGAATGGTTAACCCAGAGGTGTCTCCAAAGAAAGGTTTGGAGAGCTGCTTCCATAAAGATTACAACCAAGAAAACACAATTCTCTGTAAAACATAGAGTTGCCCTGAGTCAAAATGTACTCAACATCAAAGGGTTTGTGGTATGATTGATTAAGTAGAGCAATGACTGGAGTTTTGAGGCAGAATCTGGACACCTAAGGCTAGAACAGTGCATGCAACCTGGGCAAGTCCCTTGTCTTCTTTGGACTTCAGTGTCTTTACCCGAAAAATGAGAGCGCTGCCGAGAGGACCGGAGGAAATTTTTGGGTCTCATCTTCAAGGCTCATCCAGACCGTGGGCCCTGCCTGGTCCTCTGCCTCAGTGCCCCTCTGTCTGCGCAGTTGCTCATCAGTTTGTGAAGCCAGGTTTTCAGTTCAGGTCCTTCCTGAGCAGTCCAAGGCTAACAACAGATATATGAAATGACGTTTCAGTCATTTGAACAGAGGAAGTGAGTAACCACATTTTACGGAACTATAGTGTGGCCACAATCCTACAGAAGGGACAGAGACTAGGCAAGTCAGAGAACCCTACCTTGTATTAAAGCCTGGTTAATATGTCATTGAACTTCTGATTCACAAAACCTACACTACATTTTTACCCAGAAAGTCATGGGCACTGTTGAATCTCCTACCTCATTAGTGATGCAGTGAAAACTTTCACACTGAACAGTCACTGGAAAGCTGTTGCTGTCTCTTAAGAGAAATTCCCCAAGTAGAAATGTTCTCTTTACAACCCCCACCCTTTACCACTGCAACAGTTCTGCTGAAAAACCTGAGATGTATTTTAGAACCAAATGTAGCTTCTCATTGTTGTACCAATTATCCTTCCAGGTGTTTCTCTACCCTTTCGGTGAGATGGTTGGCACTGCCTCCATCCTTTCTTTATTATCGTCAAGGTCCTTGGCACACTTGAGAATAAGGAGATCATTCTCTCCTTAGTAAGCCAATGTGTGGAGAAGTGCGATCTCGCCTCTGGGATATAAATTGTCTTTCTTTGTCTTTTTCCTAAAGAAATCCAAGTAATCTATAAGCCCCCAACAAAACCAAAATAAATTCATTGCTATTGAATCAATTGCAATGCATAAATGGTAGCTACTATAGGAAACAGGAGAACTGCTCCATAGGGTGACCGACATTGTAAATCTTTATAGAAGCAGACTGCCATGTCTTTCTCCAGTAAACCAACTAATGGAGTCAAACCATCAACATTTTATTTAGCAGCTGAGCACTTAACCACTACAACTACCAAGACTCCAGTTTGTAAGCAGGGGAGTGAAATTGCCTTTGGATATGTGGGTCTGCCATGAGGTCACCAAAATTATACCACCAAGAAATGTGGGAGGGAAGTCCTTCTTCTTAACCCAATGGTTGGATAGGCCATTCCTGGAGACATTTTGCTAATTGAGGCTTAGGGACATGATTATTCTCATTTTCTTTATTTTACTCTTTCTGTTTGAACTTTTAAAGAATAGCCAATTGCTCTGTAAGATGAATTATATACATAAGTTTTATCTGATATCAATCCAAGAATGAGCCTTCCTTGAGTTCTCAATAGCCATTTACAATTCCTTTAATCAAGAAAACCACACCAAATGATTAATATTTCTCTATGATTCAAAGTCACCTCCCCAGAAAGAAAAGAAAAATGCTCAGTTGTGAGAATGTGGAATGAGGCTGTGATTATGCTAAGGAAAATTATCTTCTGAGAACATTTCAAGAAAATAATTGTTAGGTAACCAAAGACATATGTCTTCATTTGGCATCCATGTAAAGAAGGGAGGAATATTCAACTCTAACCTATATATCAATGAAAGGAAAGCTCAAGACTACTTTCTCATGGTTACAGTAGGGTTGTGGTTGTGTTGCTTCTTCCCCCCATGGCCACATCTGGATCAGACTGAGTGGGGGCCAAGGTCCTCTCAGGCCAGTAGCAGTCAGAAGTGAGTAGGTATTGAACTCCATGATTTGAAATAAGCAGCCAGAAGCCTAGGAAGAGTTTCTCACACTCTCTCTGTACTACCAAGTGTAAGATGAGAATTAAAACCTAGCCTGAAGAAGTGGGACTAACCCATCTTATGCCCCTGAATCATATCTGTGATACCCCTTTGATGTGTGTGGACATACTAAAATGGTCAGTGTTCAGTTGCACACAGAAGGACTTCACCTGTGGTGTTGAGGGTTAATGTGCCAGACTGCAAAGCTGTTTGAACTATGAGGTTGGTGGTTCAAACTCATCAGCTGCTCCTTGGAAACCCTATACAGGGCCACTACCGGTTGGAATCGACTCGACAGCACATAACAACAACAACATAACCTGAACTGGCCCAAAGGAATTATAACAGTTTCCAGAGCTGATTTGGACTCATAGCACTCCATATGTGTCAGAGTAGAATATGCTCTACAGGATTTTTAATGACTGATTTTACAAATGAAGATCTCCAAACCTTTCTTCCAAGGCACCTCTCCTTGTTAAGTGCCATTGGGTCAGTTCCAACTCATAGCAACCCTGTATAGGGTTTCCAAGGAAGGGCTGGTGAGTTTGAATGGTTGACCTTGAAGATCAAGATGACCTTGTGGTCAAGTGCGTACCCAACAGCGCCACACCAGGACTCCTGTGTTGTTGTTGTTAAGTGCCGTAAAGTCAGGTCCAATCCATAGCCACTATGTATAGGGTTTCCAAGGAGCAGCTGGTGAGCTTGAACCATTGACCTTGCAGTTCAAACTGACTTTGCAGTCCAGAACATTAACCCACAGTGCCACAGCAGGACTCCAGACCCCTCTTGTTGGTTAGTTGGTTGGTTCTGTGCGGTGGAGTCAGTTCTGACCATAGTTACCCTGTACAGGGTTTCTGAGGCTGTAAATCTTTATAGGAGCAGAAAGTCTCATCTTTCTCCCACGGAATAGCTGGTAGTTTCGAACTGCTGACCTTGTAGTTCGCAGCCCGATTTGTAACCACTATGCTACCAGAGCTCCAGGACTTCTCTAGGTGGACTCAAATCTCTAAACTTTCATTTAGCAACTGAGAACATTAACCATTTGAACTCCCCAGGAACTCCAAAAAATAATAGGTTCTCAAATTTTCAGATTCAGTGGCAGTGCTGAAGAGACAGACTCCAGGCTGAGCTACCAGGAAGGACACCCAGAGCCATTCTGCAGAACAAGGTTTTCATGCGCTCTTGTTTCTTTAATGGTCAGGAAGCTATTTTAGCTAAAGTGAAAAGCTGTATCTGCATCTTCTGACTCCAGGAATATCAGGTACCAGTAAAATGGGTGCCTTGTGCTTACCTTTCTCCCCATGGAGTTCAGTTCCCAACAAGTATCCCACAAGTATTAGATTAATAATAATAGTAAAACAAAACAAAACCTACTGCCATCAAGTCCATTCCAACTCATAGTGACCCAATAGGACAGAGTAGAACTGCCCCGCAGGATTTCTGAGGTTGGAATTCATTATAGAAGCAGACTGCCACATCTTTCTTCTGTGGATCAGCTGGTGGGTTCACTGCTGACCTTTTGGTTATAGTCAAGCGCTTAACCACTGTGCCACCAGCATCTCTAAAATCGGGTTGGTAGAAACTAAATCAACCCAGAACCCAGAGCTGGAAAGTGTAGCATTAGGCTCTGAGTCGCAGTGATACAGAATAGTGTGCTGGAAGGAGCAACTGATGTGCACAGTATCCACGACAGAGCAGGAGCCAGTGCTGTAGGGGAGAACCTGGAGTAAGAGTGCCTCTAAAACTGTAGGTGAGACTTAAATTAGGGACTTAAGTGAAAGCACATATGCAGCATTTCTGTACTCATCATCATCATAATACTAACACAATTGCTATCAAGTCATCTCCAACTCATGGTGAATCCATGTTTTGCAGAGTAGAATTATGCTCTATTGGATTTTCAAGGTTATGACTTTACAAAAGTCTCTCCACAGGTAAGCGTTTCTTCTGAGGCACCTCTAACTCGGTTCAAACCATCAACCTTTCAGTTAGTAGTCAAGTGCTTAACCGTTTGTGCCATCCTAGAACTCAAATCTCCCTAGATGTTTATTACTGTTGTTTTTGTTGGTAAGTGCCATCAAATCAGTTCTGACTCAGCAACTCTGAACAGGGTTTCCAAGAAGCAGCAGCAGGTGGGTTTGAACCACCAACCTTGTGGTTAGCAGTCAAATACTTATCCTACAACACCACACCAGGACACCCTGAATATTAGGCTCCTTTCAAACTTGAAAGGCTGGAAATCCAGGTCATGATTTTGTGGTTCTTTCAAGTTGATTTATTTTATGTAAATTGTAGGGGTTTTTTTAAAAAAAAAATTTTTTTTTGTGGTAAAATACATATAATAAAAGGTGCTACTTTCACCATTTTCAAGTGTACAATTCTGTAACATTCATTACATTCACTGTGTTGTGTAGCATTACCATTATTTATTTCCAGGACTTTCTCATCATCAAAAGAGAAGTTCAGTATCCCTTAGCAATATTGTCTATTTCTCCCTTCCTCTAGTATCTGACTAGCCCGAATAAATGTATCTCTCTGCACATACCTATTCTAGATATTTCATATACGTGGGGTCATATGGTATTTGTCCTTTTATGCCTTATTTCACTGAGCATATTGTTTTCAAGTTTCATCCATTTAACAGCATGTGATTGAAGTTGTCAAGAACTTCATTCTTCTTGGATCAACTATCAATGCTCATGGAAGCAGCAGTCAAGAAATCAAATGACGTATTGCATTAGTCAAATCTGCTGCACAAGACCTTTTTAAAGTGTTGAAGAGCAAAGATGTCATCTTGAGGACTAAGGTGCGCCTGACCCAAGCCATGGTATTTTCAATAACCTCATATGCATGTGAAAGCTGGACAGTGAATAAGGAAGACCATAGAAGAATAGATGCTTTTGAGTTATGGTGTTGGAGGAGAATATTGAAAGTGCCATGGGCTGCCAAAAAAACCCAATAGATCCATTTTGGAAGAAGCGTAGGTAGAGTGCTCCTTGGAGGCCAGGATGGCCAAACTTCGTCTCTCATACTTCTGACATATTGCCAGGAGGGACCAGTTGCTGGAGAAGGATATCATGGTGGGTAAGGTTGAGGGACAGAGAAAGAGAGGAAGACCCCCAACGAAATGGATTGGCCAGGTGGCAGCATCGATGGACTCAAGCATGGCAACAGTAGTGAAGTTGGCCCAGGATCGGGCAGTGTTTCGTTCTGCTGTGCATAAGGTTGCTGTGAGTCAGTACCGACTCAATGGCATCTAACAACAACAGCAGAATTGCATTTCTTGTTATGGTTGAGTGATATTGTATATATGTACACACCATGTTTGTTCATACATCTGTTGATGGACACTTGAGTTGTTTGTAACTTTTGTGAACATTGGTGTACAAGTATATCTGTTTGAATCCCTGCATTCAGTTCTTTTGAGTGTATACTTGAGAGTGGAAATGTTGGCTTACATGGTAATTGTGCATTTTACTTTTTAAGGAACAGCCAAATCACTTACACCTCAGTTGTACCATGTTACATTGCCATCAGCAATAATGAGGGTTCCAATATTTCTACACCCTCACCAACATTTGTTATTTTCCACTTTATTTCCCCTGATAATAGTCATTCTAGTAATTGTGAAGTGGTATCTTATTCTAGTTTTGATTTGCATATTCCTAATGGCAAAGGAGTCCTGGTGTGGCACTGTGGGTTAATGTGCTGGACTGCAAAATCTGTTTGAACTGCAAGGTCGGTGGTTCAAGCTCACCAGCTGTTTCTTGGAAACCCTATACAGGATCCTATGGGTTGGAACTGACTTGATGGCACTTAACAACAACAACAATGAGGCTTACCCTCTTTTTATGTTCTTGAGTTAAGTTTTTTAAATTAAGCATTTTAAGGCATAAATATTCACCTCAGCAGACAGTGGCTGAATTCTTTAAAGTGTGCAAGCTGTTGTCCTAAACACCACTGGGCTACAGAGATGGAAGAATTATGTCTTTGTTTTCTGTGGGCTCCCATTTACCAGAGGATGGCTCAAGGGTAGGTGGGGAGTCAGAAAAAAAAAAAAAATCTAACAGAATCATTGAATTTCATCAATATTAAACATGTTAATTTGATAGGATAATATATATATATATATATACAAAGGAGCTCTGGTAGCATAGTGGTTACGAATCGGGCTGCGAACCTTAACATCAGTGGTTCGAAACTACCAGCCGCTCCATGGGAGAAAGATGAGGCTTTCTACTCCCGTAAAGATTTACACCCTCGGAAACCCTGTACAGGGTCACTATGGGTCAGAACCGACTCAACGGCACTTAACAACAGCAACAACAAAGAAGACCAATTAATATAACTATATTTAAATACACACTCCAGCCATTAAAGTCACTGATGAAGAAATTGAATAATTCTATGAACTTCTTCAGTTTGAAGTTGCTCAAACATGAATAAAGATTTATTTATTGTTAACTACTGGTGATTGGAATGTGGAAACTGCAATTAAAAATGAAGGATCTGTAATTGGATAATATGATGAGGGCAACAGAAATGATGTTGGAGATCACAGAATAGAATTTTGCAAGACCAATGACTTATTCATTGCAAATAACTTTCTTTAACAGCATAGTGACTATATACATAGGCCTCACCCGATGAAACACACAGGATTCAAATTGACTACATCTGTGGGAAGAGACTATGAATAAATTGAATATCATCAGCCAAAACAAAACCAAGGGAAGACAGTGGAATAGATCATCAATTGCTTATATGAAAGTTCAGGCTGAAGTTGAAGAAAATTAGAACAAGTCCATAGAGACAAAATATGACCTTGAGCAAATCCCTCTGAATTTAGAGACCATCTCAAGAATGGATTTGATGCATTAGACACTAATGATCAAAGACCAAAACAGTTGTGGGATAACATTTAGAACATCATATATAAAGAAAGCAAAAGGTCATGAAAAAGGAAAGAAAGAAAAGACCAAAGTGAATGTCAGAAGAGACTCTGAAATTTGCCCTTGAACTTAGAGTAACTAAAGTGACTAGAAGAAATAATGAAGTAAAAGAGCTGAACAGAAAATTTCAAAGGGCAGCTCAAGAAAACAAAATAAAGTATAATGCAGTGTGCAAAGACCTGGAGTTAGCCAAATGGTAGAAGCATGCTTGTCACGCTGAAAGAACTGAAGAAAAACTTCAAGCTTCACAATGCAATACTAAAGAGTTATATGGGCAAAATACTGAATGATGCAGGAGGCATCAAAAGAAGGTAGAAGAAACACACAGGATCACTGTATCAAAAAGAGTTGGTTATTGTTCAACCATTTCAAAATATACCATATAATCAAAAACTGATGTCATTGAAGGAAGAAGTCAAAGCTGTATTGAAGGAATTAGTGAACAACAAGACTCTAGGAATTAGACTATAAATTGAAATGTTTCAACAAATTAATGTAGCGCTGGAGGTATTCACTTAGCTATATCAAGAGATTTGGAAGACAGCTATCTGCTAACCAACTGGAAGAGGTCCATATTTGTACCCTTTCCAAAAAGTGATCCAACAGGATATAAAAACCATCGAACAATATCATTGATGTCACATGCAAGTTAAATTTTGCTGAAGATAATTGAAAAGCACTTGTAGCAGTACATAGACAGGGAGCTGCTAGAAATTCAAATTGGATTCAGAAGAGGACATGGAATGAGGGGATATCATTGCTGATGGTAGATAGATCTTGACTGAAAGCAGAGAATACCAGAAATATATTTACTTGTGTTTTATTGACTATGCAAAGACATCCAACTGTATAGATCATAACAATCTATGGATAACATTGTGAAGAATGAAGATTCCAGAACATTCTGGAATGGTGCATTTGAGAAACCTGTACGTAGACCAAGAGGCAGTTGCTGGAACAAAACAAGGGAACACTGTGTGGTTCAAAATTAAGAAGGATGTGTGTCTGGGTTATATCTTTTCAATCTGTATACTATTCAATTTGTATGCTGAAATAATAATGAAAAATAATCCAAGGAACTTGATTATGTGAAGACGAGCATGGCATCAGGATTGGAGGAAGACTCATCAACAATTTGTGAAATGCAGATGGCACAGCCTTGTTTGCTGCAAGTGAAGAGGACTTGAACTACTTAATGATGAAGATCAAAGACTACAGCCTTCAGTTTCGATTGCACCTCAGTTTAAAAAAGAAAATCCTTACAACTGGGCCAATAAATAACATTATGATAAATGTAGAAAAGATTGAAGTTGTAGAAGACTTCATTTTGCTTTGATGCACAATCAACACTCATGGAAGCAGCAGTCAAGAAATCAAATGACATAGTACATTAAGCAAATCTCCTGCAAAAGATCTCCTTAAAGTGTTCAAGAGCAAAGATGTCAGTTTGAGGGCTAAGGTGCACCTGACCCAATCACCTCATATGCATGTGAGAAAGCTAGACAATGAATAAGGGAGACTGGAGAAGAATCGATGCATTTGGATTATGGTGTAGCAAAGAAAACTGAACATACTGTGGACTGCCAGAAAAACTAATTGTTCATGGAAGAAGTATAGCCAAAAGGTTCCTAGAAGCAACAATGGCTAAACTTTGTCTCTCATACTTTGGACATGCTGTCAGGGAGAATCACTCTCAGGAGAAGAACATCATGCTTAAGTGGAGGCTCAACAAACAAGAAGACCCTCAACAAGATAGACTGACACTGTGACAGCAACAGTGGACTCAAACATAACAATATTGTGAGGATGGTGCTGGATCGGGCAGGGTTTTGTTCTATTGTGTACAGGGTTGTTATGAGTCAGAACTGACTTAACAACACTTAGCAACAACAACATAGATTTCTGTTAGGGACATGAAATGGCATAACCATGATGAAATACAATTTGGTAGTTCCTCAATTTGGAGTCCTGGTATGGTGCTGTAGGATAAGCACCGGACTACTAACCACAAGGTCAGTGGTTCAGTTTTTGTTAAGGGCCGTCGAGTTGGTTCCAACTTAAAGCAGTCCTATATAGGATTTCCAAGGAAAGCTGGTAAGTTTGAACCACTGACCTTGTAGTTCAAACCAACCTTGTGGTCTAGTGCTTATCCCAAAAGTTCAATATGGAAATTAACATATGACCCAGAAATTCTATTCCTGGATTCTTGTTGTTTTGTGCCTTTGAGTTGGGTCCGGCTCATAGTGACCCTGTGAGTTTCTGGTGAGTTTGAACCATGGACCTTGCCATTCAAACCAACTTTCTGGTCCAGTGCTTATCTTATACTGCCATACCAGGACTCCAGATATAAACAAAACAATTGAAGATATGGTTTTTTGTATACAAATGTTAATAGCAGCATTGATCACAATAGTTTAAAGGCATAAACAATCCACATGTCCATCACTTGCTGAATGGATAAACAAAACGTGTTGTATACATGTTGTTATTGTTGTTGTTAAGTGCTGTGGAGTTGTTTCCGACCCACAGCAACCCTGTGTAGGGTTTCCAAGGAGCAGCTGGTGAGCTTGAACCGCCAACTTTGTAGTTAAAATTGACTTTGCAGTCTGACGCATTAACCCACAGTGCCACACCAGGACTCCCAATGGAATATTAGTCAGCCTTAAATGGAAGGAAGTGCTGTCACATGATACAACATGGACGAACCTTGAAAACATTATGCTAAGTGAAAAAAGCCAGACACAAAGGGCCACATACTGTAGGTTTCCATTGATATGAAATATCCAGAGTTGGCAAATCCCTAGAGACAAGAAAATATCCAGAGTTGGCAAATCCTTAGAGACAAGAAAACAGATTAGTGGTTGCTAGGGATGAGGAAAGGGGATTGGAAAATGGATGTGACTCTTGAGTACAGAATTTTCTTTTGTGACAAGGAAAACATTTGGGAATTTGATAGTAGTGATGGTTGTAAAACATTGTGAATGGACTAGATGCCACTCATAGTAACTTTTATGTTATATATATTTTACTGTAATAAAAATGTGGAGGATGGTGGCTAAGTAGCTTAGGTGACTCAGTAAGGTGTCTAGGTATTTATTTTCAAAGTCAGGCTCCTGTGGGAGGGAAAGGGGACAAAGTTGTTACATGAAGACAATGAGTATAAACCAGGGCTGTTTGAGCAAATCATGAATATATAGTCACTGAACTCCTGGTGTAGTGCTGTAGGATCAGCACTAGTCTGTGAACTACAAGGTCCTCTGTTCAAACCCACCAGCTGCTTCTCAGAAACCCGAGGTCGCTATGAGTCAGAATCGACTTGAAGTCACTTAACAAAAATACTAGTAATAAATGCTGGAATTATCAGTGTTACAGAATCCCAGAGGTCACACTTAAGTCAAAATTGTTTATTTCAGAGTCAGGTACGGTCTTGGCCTTAGGCTAAGAACAAGCAATAGGAAAGAAATGGAACGTATGATACCTGACTTGGTTGGTTTTAAGAGGACTAGCTTGGGAAGGAAGGACACATGTATTGGGCCTGTCACCATGGAGTGAAGGTGAACTCTGGAATTAGAGAGCCAGGGAAGCAGCATTCTATCACTCATTCTCTTTTCATGCTCTCTCTCTCTGCTCTCTGCTTCTCTCTATATGTCAATCTCCTTATCTCATACAGAACTAAGTTCTGGCAATTCAAACTTACCGATCCCTCCTCGGAAACACTATACAGGGTTGCTGAGTTGGAATCAACTCGATGGCACTTAACAACAACAACAACAAGAGCAACAACTATCCCCAAGGTTAGATCATTGCTCCCCCAAACTCTAGACTCTTATCTTTGTTGTATCAGCATCTGCGAAAAACTTCTCAGCTCCAGGTCCAACAATCCCAGAACACTATTGTAATTGACCCAACTTGTGAGTGTCCCCACTAATAGGGAGGATTCTCAGTTCTCTCTAAAACCATGTCAGAAATGTGAGATTTGAGGAAAGTTCGTGTTCCCATCATTCTCATCTGTACAATGAAAAGATTAGTACTTTCCTCCCTAGAACTGAGAGGATTAAATAAGGCAACTGTAGGTAAAAGAACTAAAGCATTTAGCTTTCTTCTCCCCTTTCTCATATTAAGAAGTACATATATGAATAATCAGGTAATAGTTCTGGAATCTCTAGGTCTAAAAAAGTGCTTTGAGAGATGTAGCATTCTATTTCTCAATAAGCTGGCAGTAGGGGCAGCACATGAGGTGACTGGGATTTTAAAATTTATTACTAAACAGGTTTGGCACCTCTGCCTTTTCTGTTTACACCCCTGGAGCAATTCTCATTTGAACCATTCCTTTGGCACGGACCACAGATGGCATTGTTCAATTAGCTATTGTTTGATGTGTATGAATTCCACCCTAACCAATGACCCAGGGCACTGAATTTAACCTCTCTGAACATGTGAGTCAGAATTGACTCGATGGCAGTAGGTATTTTGAGCCTCATTCACCGAATTTGAAAAATGACGTTAATAATGCTTTTCTTATTGATTAAAGATAATGTATGAAAAGTATCTAGAAGTAACAAATGTTTCTCAGCCTGTTTTCTTTCCCTTGTATACACGCCTAACTAGAGCACTGGGTCTATTAGATATCTCTATTCCACTAATGTGAGGAGTTTGGAATTTGTTTTGCTAACAAGTCCAGTACACCGCTGTTGAAAACTAGTCCCTGAAGTCCTAAGATTTTTCTGGTCTTCACTTTTTATGTCTAGCCAACATGGATAGGTTTTTGCCTTAGATAATGGCAACCAATTGCTAGTTTAGGATCCTGACCTAAACTCATTGAAACTTGATGGTATTGCCAATGGACCTTGAGTTTTCCCTTGGGGAGAAATGGTGGAACCTGGTTTCATAAGTTTTGGATCCTGTAATTTGGACTATTGATTATTTCCTCTTGAAGGTTAGTTTCTAAACTACCATTTTCTTGGCCCATCTAACTTTTTTCCCTTCCCCACAGACCTACCTATGAGATCTCATCATTACGTGGTGGCTCAAGTCCTTCAGGTTTTGTGGTGAGCCCTGAGTTTAGACAAGCAGAGTTGTGCATACTCTAGATTTTAAGGAGTGCTGCAGTGGCGTCCTGGTGTGGCACTGTGGGTTAATGTGCTAGACCACAAAGTTGGTTTGAACCATCAGGTCAGTGGGTCAAGCTTACCAGCCTCTCCTTGGAAACCCTATACAGGGTTGCTATGAGTCGGAACCAACTTGACAGCACTTAACAACAACAACAACGGTGGATTTACTAAATCAGTCTGTTTCCATTACTAGTTAAACTGAATTATCATGTCAGTATTGATCAGACCAATTAGTTCTTTTTCAAAGTGTCTTTAGAAATAGACACTAAGGGTTTGTATATAAGTGATTACTCCTACTCTTCACTTACTGTCATATTATCTCACATTTCACATTTATGAACATAAAACTACTCAGTTCTGAGTAAAAAAAAAAACAAAACAAAACTACTATGCAGCGCTTTCCTACGCTAATGATGTATGTCTGGCAGTAACAGACTCTGAGATGTGAGATGGGAATATCATTGCCTGTGATAGTTAAAGTTAGGCATCAACGTGGCTGGACCAGGATTCTCAGCATTTGGCAGCTGTGTAGTGATGCAGTCATCCTCCTTTTGGTGATCTGATGTGGTCATCCTCCATTTTTGCATAATGCTGATTTTCTTTACTTTTCAACTTTTTATTGTGATTTGACTGAAAGTATACAGAGCAATTCAACAATTCATGCACATTTTTGTGTGCATGTCACTGATTGTATGCCCCACAGAGTAACAGCATTCTTCCCATTTCTTTCCTCTTTTTCCCATTTCCATTAGTCTTTCTTTCCTATTTCTTCCTGTCTTCTGAGCCTTGTTGTTGTTGTTATGTGCTGTGGAGTCTGTTCCGACTCATAGTGACCCTGCACAGGGTTTCTGAGGCTGTAAATCTTTACAGGAGCAGAAAGCCTCATCTTTCTCCTGCAGAACAGCTGGTAGTTTTGAACTGCTGACCTTGCGGTTCACAGCCCAATTCGTAACCACTACGCTACCAGAGCTCCTTACTCCTTGGCAAATGCTGCTCTTTTGATCTCCTATGATTGATTGTTCTAAGGAAGTGTGTGACTCTTGGGTATTGTTGTTTACCTATAGAGCTGTCTATTGTTTTGCAGAAAGTTTAGCCATGGGGATGAGTTCACTTCCAGGTTTGAAGGGTGACTAAGGGCCATCGTCTTGGGTGTTCTACCAGTTGTTGCTATTTAATGATACATAGCATTCCAGCCTGTAAGCCTGTTCTGTTTTTATGATTTTGAGTTTGTTTCATATTTTTACCACACTGTATCCAGAATCTCCTTCCCTTTCAGAATAATCGGGAGTGGTAGCCAGGCGCCATCTAGTTCTTCTGGGTTCAGGGTTGTGGAAGATGAAATTGTCACAATCCGTTAATGCTTTAGGCTAATGATTTCCATGAGTCTTTCACCTGCTTCATTCTTCTCTGCTTTGGGGAGAATAGTTGCACCTTAGATGGCCACTCAATGGCTTTGAAGACCCTAGTCACTACTTAACACAGAAGGATATAAAACATTGTCTTTGTGAACTATGTTATGCTATTTGACTTAGCTGTCCCTGAGACTGTGGTCCTAAGCCCCAAAGCCAAGTGAGTCATTCCCTCAAAATGTTTGGTTATAGCTAAATTTTCCTAATTGTGCTCCCTGTTTACACTACTATGTACTTGGCTATGTCTACAGCACATACAAATGTGTATGTGGAAATAGCCTCTGCCAAACTTATATATGGTTGTGGGTGTGGTCCCATTCGCCTACTCATACCTGTTCAGCTTGCCTGTCTGCCTATGTATCCACTTGTAGATTGCTTGTTACGACTGACATTGCAGGATTGTGAATGTACTAGCATTTAGCCTTAGTGTCTGTAACTCTGTAACTTCTGTACACCTCTCTGTGACTTCCTCTGCCTTAGTGACATTGTATATTGACTTTCCTGCCACCCAAATCCATGTTTCTGTTATCTCCTCCCACCACTGGTAGCCATCAAAGAATGTGTAAACCTTTCCTTGCCTTTTTGTAAGAGTGGACTCATAAAAATAATTGTCCTTTTGTGGTTGACAGATTTCACTCACCATAATATCCTCCAGGTTCACCCACATGATTAGATATTTCACCAATTCTTCATTGTTATTTAATGATAACATAGCATTCCATTGTGTGTATGTAATGTATCATAGTTTGTTTATCATTTCGTATGTTATAATAGGCACTTCGGGTCTTTACATCTCTTTGCTATTGTGAATAATGCTGTAATGAACATAGGTGGGCATATGCCTATTCATGGCATGGCTTTTATTTTCTAGCATATATACCTAGTAGTGGGGTTGCTGGATCAAATAGTATTTCTATTTCCAGCTTTTTAAGGAGATGCAATACTGTTTTCCACAGAGGCTATACCATTTTATAGCCCCACTAACAGTGTATAAGGGCTTCAGTCTCTTTACACCATTTGTTGTTTTTGTTTGTTTTAACTTTGCAGTTAATGCTGGGATAAGGTAATCTCATTGTTTTGATTTACCTCTCTCTAAGCGAATCACAAGGCTGGTGGTTCAAAACCACCAGCTGCTCCTTGAAAACTATACAAGGTGGCTATGACTCAGAACAGATTTGATGGTTCTTTACAACAAGAACAGCAATAATGGCTAATGATCACAAACATTTCTTCATGTGTTTGGGGCTGCCTGAATGTATTCTTTGATGAAATGTCCAGGTCCTCTGCCCATTTTTAATCAAATTTTTGTCTTTTTGTTATTAAAATGTTAGACAATTACCATAAATTTTAGAGAAATATTTTCCCCCAACTATAGGTTCTGGTTTTTTTTCTTTTGAAAAGTCTTTTGATACGAATAAGTATTTAATTTTTATGAGGTCCCACCCAGTCTTCTAGTTTATCTTCTGCTGTTCATTAATTTTTGGTTATGTTTGATAGTCAAGTTATGCCATAAATTAGGGCCCTTAAGTTTATCTTTATTTTTTCCTTTGGTTATCTTTATAGTTTCAGGTTTTACATTTAGATCTTTGATCCATCTTGAGTTCATTTTTGTATGTAGTGTGAGGTATGGGTCCTGTTTCATTTTTCTGCAAATGGTTATCTACTATTTTTTAATGTTTTATTGTGAATTATGTGATAGTTTACATGGGAGAACACTAGCTTTACATTCATCCTATTGTATATCATTTCATTGCCATGATTACAATCCCAAACAACCAAAGGGTATACCCTGCAAGCCTGTGACCTGGTCATTGGCACATAGCCCTTCTCCGTCTCTGGATCTAAAGTCCCCAGCCACTCCATCTCTCCACATCATCGTCTCTGCCTCCATCTCTGGCATCACTGCTTCTCTGGGTAGGGTCACGTTCTCCGCTCTTCTCCCTTGATGGTCCCAGGGACCTCCGCTCCTAGACTGCAAAGTCAATCACTCCCCTCCTTTTGCTACAAAACATCTACCTTTATATTTCCAACCCTCACAGTCAGTCCTGATAACAATTATTCACTATTGTGTCACAAGAGACCTATCTGCATCTCCTTTCATCAACCCCTCCCAGACAGATTGGATACTACACAGTGGAGGGTCTACCTTCCTCCATGCCCTCTGGATCTAGATTCCCTCTTGAAAGCTTGTAAGCCAGTCAGTTCTTGATTTGTAGCCCCTCCCCTCCCCTCCCCCCATTTTGGGTAGCCAATGACCAAGTTGCCCATCTGTGTCTACTCTGTGTATGGAGTGGGTGAGAATGATCCTTGCTGTAAAGATTTGTTCCCTCTTTTGAGCTACTGCATCCATAGGTGTAGGTCAAGTTCATCAAATTGTATAAGATTACTTTTTTTTAATGTTTTATTGTGAATTATATGATAGTTTACATGGGAGAACTTTAGTTTTACATTCATTCCATTGTATATCATCTCATTGCCATGGTTCCAATCCCCTCCATGCATCATCAACCACCCCTACACTTCCCCCTCCTCCCCCAAGTTTTCGGCCCACAGTCCCTTTCCCTCTCTGGGTCCAAAGTCCCCAGTCGCTTCATCACTCCATGTCATCATCTCTGTCTCCATCTCAGGCATCTCTGTATCTCTGGGTAGGATCCCGCTCTCGGCTCTTCTCCATTGATGGTCCCAGAGGCCTCCGCTCCTATCCTGGAGAATTAATCACTCCCTTCCTTGTTCCAAAACTTCTACCTTTGCATTTCCAACCCTCATAGTCCGTCCTGATAAGCATTATTCACTACAGTATCACGAGTTACCCATCTGTATCTCCTTTCATCAGCTCCACCCAGACAGATTGAATAGTACCTACTGGAGCTTCTGCCTTCCGCCATGCTCCCTAGCACCAAATTCCCTCTTGAAAGCTTGTAAGCCAGTCACTTCTTGCCTTTGTAGTCCCCCCCTCCCCATTTGAATATCCAATGTCCAAGCTGCCCTTCTCCGTCCACTCTGTGTGTGTGGGGGGTGTGTGTGTGTGTGTGACTGTTTCTTGCTGTGAGGATTTGTTCTCTCTTTTGAATTGCTGCTCCATAGGTATAGGTCAAGTTCATCAGGCTGTATCAGCTCACTCTTCCCCCCCCTCGCCCCCCTCTCTTTCCTCTCCTTGTTGAGCTCCGATCATCCAGTCATCTGGTCCAGGTCACGTGGGAATCATCTGCAAGTGTGGGCACTCCTGTGCATATGTCCTCTCTTCCCGTCAGCCGGTAGCTCCACTCTCCTCTCGAGTCCTCTGTGGCCACACCACTGACTCTGGGCCCAAGAGTCCCCAGATCTTTTCACACTGCTTGCCAACCAGGTCCCCAACTGGGTCCACAGAAGTCCACTGAACATTGTAGGGCTTAGCTTGCCACTTCATTGCTGCTTTTACCCCACTTCCCCCCAACGGTGATGTGTGTGGTCACCAATCAGAGCGTGCATTTCCATTGAGTCTTAGTCTCGGAAGGGAGTTTGCTCCGAGAGGACCTGACCACTTGCCTTGATGTCTCCTGGGTGAGCAACTTGCTTGTTCTTTTAATAATCAGCTGGACTGACTATATTGTTTTGTATTTTTCCTGTTGGTCTTTCTTTTAAGAAGTATTTCTGTTCTTTGGTTATCTACTTTTGCCAGCAATATTTTTTAGAGACTGTTTTTCTCACATTCAGTGAGTTTCAGCTCTTTGTTGACGATTACCTGTCCGTAGGTAGATGGACTTACTTTTGGGTTCTCAATTGTGAGCCACTGCTCTATATGTTTGTCGTGACTATGTAAGTTGGTTTTGAGATTGAGAAGTGAGAGACCTCCAACTTTGTTGTTCTTCTTCAATATTTCTTTGCTTATCTGGGGGTCTTTCTCCTTTCCATGTAAAACTGTTGATTGATTTTTCCATCTTTTTAAAGAATGTTGGTCTAATATGGATTGGGAGTGTATTTTATCTATAGGTTGCTATGGGGAGTATTGGCATGTTCACAGTGTTAAGCCTTCCTCTCCAAGACTATGGTATGTGCTTCCATTTATGTAGATCTCTTTTTCTTACAGAAATGTTTTGTAATTCCCTTTGTATAAGACTTTTGTATCTCTGGTTGTATATCTAAATATTTTATCTTTTTTGTTCCTGTTGTTGTTAGGTGCCCTTGAGTCAGTTCTGACTCACAGTAACCTTACACACAACAGGACAAAATGCTGCCTGATCCAGCGCCATTCTCACCGTTGATGTTACAATTGAGTCGTTGCTGCCACTGATGTCAATCCATTTCTTTGGGGGCCAGCTTCCTTTTTGCTGACCCTCCATTTTTCCAAGCAGGATGTCTTTCTCCAGGGACTGGTCCCTCCTGGTAGCATATCCAAAGTATGAGAAACGAAGTCTCGCCATCCTGGATTTTAAGGAACATTCTGTCTATACTTCTTCTAAGATAGATTTGTTTATCCTTCTGGCAGCCCAGAGTACTTCTTAATATTCTTCTCAACACCATGTAGGAGTGCGGTGGCTCTGTGTATAAGCATTGGACTGCAAACCACAAGGATGGTGATATGAGCCCACCAGCCATTCCTCAGGAGAAAGATCAGGCTTTCTGCTCCTGCAAAGATTTACAGTCTTGGAAACATTATACAGGGTAGCTATGAGTAACACCGACTTGACAGCACTTAACAACAACAACAAACACCATGATTCAAATGCATCAATTCTTCTACGGTCTTCCCTATTTATTGACCAACTCTCACATGCATATGAGGTCATTGAAAAATATCATGGCTTGGGTCATGAGCACCTTAGTCCTCAAACTGACATCTTTGCTCATAAACACTTAAAGAGGTCTTGTGCAGAAGATATGCCTAATGTAATACGTCATTTGATTTCTTGACTGCTCCTTCTATGAGTGTCGATTGTGGATCCAAGCAAAATGAAGTCCTTAACAACTTCAATCTTTTCTGAGGAGTTTTTTTTTGTTTTTGTTTTTGTTTTCTTTACAGTAATGTACAATCCATACTGAAGGCTGCAGTCTTCATCAATAAGTATTTTAAGTCCTCTCCAGTTTCAGCAAGCAAGGTTGTATCATGTGCATATCGCAGATTGTTAAAGAGGCTGCCTCCAGTCCTGATGTCACTTTCTTCTGCATATAAACCAACTTCTCAGATTATTTGTTCAGCATACAGATAGAGTAAGTATGGTAAAATGATACCCTTACATACACCTCTCCTGATTTTAAACCATTCAGTTTCCTGTTGTTCTGTTTAAATGACTGCCTCTTAGTCTATGTACAGGTTCCTCATGGATACAGATACGGACCTCTTCAAATTGGTTAGCCAGGTAGTCTTCCAAATTTTTTGACATAGATGAGTGAGCACCTCTAGTGCTGCATTAGTTTGTTGAAAATTTCAACCTCTGAAGCCTAGTTTTTCACCAACACTTTCAGTACAGCTTGAATGTCTTCTTTAAGTGCCATTCCCATTTATGCTATCTTTTGAATTGTCTGATCATCAACCATTTCTTTTCAGTACAGTGGCACTCATCCTCACTGGCTTTAGTGGTTGGTGCATAAATTTGACTAATAGTGGAATTAATTGGTCTTCCTTGTAGGTATATGGATATTTTCCTATCATGGACAGCATTGTACTTCAAGATAGATCTCTATTATGGAGATTATTGCTCTTTTCAGTTCTGTTGTTTGTGTTGTGTGTTTGGGGCTTTTTCATAGGAAGTCTCAATATTTATTATGGTTAAGTCCTTTTGCTGGATTGACCCTTTAATCATAATATAATGACCCTCTTTGTCACTTATGCTGGTTTTTGCCTTGAAATTTATTTTATCAGAAATCAATATTGCCATTTCTGCTGTTTTGGGGGTTGTCATTTGCTTGAAATATTTTTTCTAGCCTCTGATATTTAGTTTATTTTTATCTTTGTGTGCAAAGTGGATCTCTTGTAGGCAGTATATCATTGCATCCTATGTCCTTATCCATCGGCGACTCTCTGTCTCTTGACTATTGCATATAACCTATTTGCATTCAGCATAATTATTTGTAGGCATGAATATACCTAAGACTAAGTTGCACTTGGAGTCCTGATGTGCTATAGGTGCTATAGGATAAGCACAGGACCTTAAGGTTGGTTGAACCACACGTTTTGCAGTTCAAACTCACCAGCCACTCCTTGGGAAACTTATATTGGTTTGTTATGAGTTAGAAATGACTTGAGGGCACTTAGCCACAACAACAGCTTCTCAGATTATTTGCTCAGCATATAACCCAAACCATGGTATTTTCAATTGCCTGATATGTATTTGAAAGGTGGGCAGTGAATAAGGGAGACTAAAGAAGAATCAGTGCTTTTGGATTATGGGTTGGCAAAAAATATTAAATATTCCATGGATTTCCAGAAGAATGAACAAATATCTCTTGTAAAAAGTTAGCCATAATGCTCCTTAGAATTGAGGATGGTGAGACATTGTCTCATGTACTTTAGACATGTTATCAGGCGGGATGAAAACCTGGAGAGGGATATCATGCTTGGTTCAGTAAAAAGTCAATGAAAAAAGAGCAAGCTCCTCAGTGAAATGGATTGTCACAGTGGCTGCCACAATGAGCTCAAATAAGGAACAGCTGTGAAGATGGTGTTGGACCAGGGGGTTTTCTTCTCTTGCACCTAGGGTTGTTTTGAGTTGGAACTGACAATGGTATCTAACAACAATATGAATTTACTTTTGTCATTCTTTTGTATGTGTTCTTTTTTTGGTGTGTGGTGATGAGTTCTTTGATTCGTATATTTTTCTGTGCTGAGTTCATTATGCTATCAGGTTTTCTTTGCATTTTCTTCATTGCTGCTGATCTTGTATTTATTGCGCTCTTATTATTTTCTTCTTTTGATTAGAAAGTTTATTATTTTCCTTATGGTTACCCTATAATTTGTTTAATCTTTCTAAGTTTGAAACAATCTGTTCTGTTTTAATATCATCTTGATGTTGTCTCCATTTTGAACTTCTCCAATTATACTCTTTATTCACCTTTTGTTGTTTTCAGATTGATTTCTCTGGTTCTCTCCTTTCGTTCTTATACATTTATTTTATTTTTATTTAATTATGTTTATTTTTTTCCAATCAGTGTTTAGTCCAAGTCTTTATTCTTTAGTTTGATGCTCAGAGTTCCAGGATTATCAATGGCATCTTTCCCACTTGATTTCTCGCATCTTTTTTGTAGAGGGTATTATCTCCTTTTTTGTAGAGGTTATTAACTCCTCCTTCTAATACTGATTTTTGGGTAATGACCTGATCTTTGGAAACTATCCATGTCAGTAAGTGATAAGTAGTTGTACTAAGGAAGACTTCCCAGGAGAAATCAGTCAGAGAAGAGAAGAAAGCGGGGCAGGAAAAGGAAAGAAGCCAAGCCAGGGTCAGCCAAATGATAGAGAGGAGCCCTTGAATTCAGTGATTCTTCAAAGTTGATCTGAACTCAGATCAAGAAAGTTGTGCTCCCAAACAACTCTATGATCTAGACGTGGTAAAGGAGATCCAAAGAGATCTGGTCAGAGCCCCAACAGTGTTCATCATTTTCAAGATGCCCTGTTGTGTATCATATATTTTCTGTTTTCACAAGGA
The DNA here is from genome assembly GCF_000296735.1 of Chrysochloris asiatica. Lineage (NCBI taxonomy): Eukaryota > Metazoa > Chordata > Mammalia > Afrosoricida > Chrysochloridae > Chrysochloris > Chrysochloris asiatica. Next base: position 1,943,447 of record NW_006408601.1, read on the forward strand.
AGGAAGACTTACTTTTTAATGACTCTTCACTTTTTAAAGTTTTACAGGGTTGATATTAAAAACAGTTCTTTCTTATAGGGACTATAATCTTTACTTACTGGGTCTCAGCAATTAACCAACCATCAAAATCATCAGATGTTTGCTGAACATGTATTATGGAGTAACAAACAATATATCTAATTGTTCAGCACAATAAATACTTCGATATATATTTACATAAAAAATACTAAAATTAAATGATAAGTGTTTATAAAAAGATAACAAGATAATACAGTTTTAAAGAAGATACAAAAAAGTCATAAATTGTAAAGAACTCGAGCATTCATCTACTATGGACTGAATAAATAAATTGTGGACTGAATAAAAAAAATATGTTGTGATATATGAGGGGACTTCAAAAATTTCATGAAAAACTGAAATTAGAAGCGAATGGAATTTTTCCAAAAAAGGTTTGAAGTCCCTTTGTATTTAATCAATGAAATACTATACAGCAATGAAAAATCATGAACTATCATTTTCCTCAACAACATGGATGAATCTTTCAGAATAATTTTCATCACAAAACTCTAGAGGTGAAAGAGTATATCTTATATGATTCTATTGTAGTTTAAAGCTAATTTAAGGTCATAGAGGTTAGGACAGTGGCTATTCCTGGGGCATAAGGGAATCTTCTAAAATGTTGGAATTGTTCTAATTCTTAATCTGTGTAGTGGTTACACAGGTATATACATGTGTAACATTTATGTATACATTTAACATGTGTATACTATGTGGCAGGTATAGCTCAGGGTTATGGAAACTCTATAAAATGATAATGGTCTGAACAATTTGATAAAAATAACTAATGTAATTGACTTGTACAATGTGAAGACTTGAAATGGCAGCTTTGTTACCTATATATTTACCAAAACAAAAAGCTCACCAGCCACTCCTCAGTTGGTTACGATTTGGGCTGTGAAACTACCAGCTGTTCCACGGGAGACGGATGAGGCCTCTGCTCCCGTAAAGATTTACAGCCTTAGAAACCCTGTACAGGGTCACTATGAGTCAGAACTGACTCCGCGGCACATCACCACCACCACCACCACCACCACCACGAATCAGAACAAAATCCAGTTTGACATTCTGGTAGTTTCTTGTTGATGTACTGCTGCAACCATTTTTAAATTACCTTCAGAAAAATTTTGCTTTTGTGTGATATTAATTGTATTATTCAACATTTCCCACATCCTGTTAGATCACCTTTCTTTGGAATGGGCAGGAACATGGCTTTCTTTTAGTCAGTTGACCAGGTAGCTGTCTTCCAAATTTTTAGCATAGACAAGTGAGAAATCTACTGTTGCATCTGTTTATTGAAACATTTCAATTGTTACCCATTCAGTTCCTGGTGTTTTGTTTTTCATCAATGCCATCAGTGCAACTTGGTCTTCTTTCTTCAAATACCACCAGTTCTTGATCATAGACTAGTTCATGAAATGGTTGACTGTCGATCAATTATTTTTGGTACAGTGACTCTATTTATTCCTGCCATCTTCTTTTGATGCTTTCTGTGTTGTTCAACATTTTATCCATAAAATCCTTCAATACTGAAACTAAAGCTTGAATTTTTTCTTCTGTACTTTCAGCTTGAGAAATGCCAAGCACCTTTTTCCCTTTTGGTATCCTAGCTCCAGGTCTGGCCTTGTTCTGACTGATGATATTGAGCTTCTCCATTTTCTCTTTCCAGAGATGTAGTTGATTTGATTCCTATATATTCCATCTGGTGAGGTCAACCTGTGCAGACATCATTAATGTTGAAAAAGGTATTTGCAATAAATAAGTCATTGGTCTCTCAAAATTCTCTCATGTGATCTCCAGCTTTGTTCTTATCACCAAGTCATATTTTTCAACTATTGTTCTTTCTTCTTTTTTTCAACTTTCACATTCCAGTCACCAGTAATAATCGTCAATGCATAGTGATTGCATGCTTCATCAATTTCAGACTGTAGAAGTCAGTAAAAATCTTAAGTTTCTTCATGTCTGACATTAGTAATTGATGCGTAAGTTTCAATAATAGTATGAACTGGTTTTCTTTGTAGGCATGTGGACATTATCCTATTGCTGACAGTACTTCAGGATGGATCACAAAATATTCTTTTTTGACAATGAACCCAATGTCATTCCTCTTCAATTTGTCATTCCCAGCATAGTAGGCCATATGATTGTCAAAATCAAAATGGCTAATACGAGTCCATTTCAGCTCACTAACAACTAGGATATCAGTCTCTATATGTTCCAGTTCATTAGTTATAACTCCCATTTTTCTTAGAGTCATATTTTATACTTTTGACATTGCGATTATTAGCTGTTCCTTCTCATTTTGAGTTTTGCCACATAAGCAAATGAAGGTACCAAAAGTTTGGCTTCATCCATGCCATTAAGGTCAACTCTATATTCAGGATGCAGCTCTCCCCCAGTTCTATTTTGAGTGCCATCCATCTCCTCAGATCTCATCTCCTCAGATCTCATCTTCTAGCACCGAATCAGACAGTGCTCTGCTGAGAGTTTTTTAGGAAGTAGATGGCCAGGTCATTCTTCTTAGCATGTCTTAGTCTGGTAGCTTCGCTAAAACCTAGCCACCATTTTGACCCTGCTGGTGTTTGAAATACTGATGACATAGCTTTTCACATCACAGCAACATGCAAGCTACCACAGCACAACAAACTGACAGATGAGTGACCTGTGCACTTGGTGTATGGGGCCCACAATTGGCTCTAGCACTTCTAGCAGCCATATGAATGTAGCTACCATGTCTTTACTCTACCTACTTACTATCCCAGACTGAACAGTCCCGGATCCTACAGCAGTGTTCAATCTCCATATCTCTAACACTTTCAATTTATTTCTTCTCTAGATTTTAAAATGTCAGTACCCCTCTGGGAATGTCGCCGTAAAAATCTTCTGAGATAGTGTTGTTGCTAAGTGTAGTATCAAGGATAGGATCTTATGAAATGTCACTGGATCGTTTTCAACTAGCTGTTTGATGCCCCTTAGCTTCATCCAGAATTCTTTTCTCCATCTGCTTCCAAACAGTTTATAAAGTGAAATATAAGAGTTGATTCTGACTCATAACACTGTATAGGGTTTCTAAGGAGCGGCTGGTGGGTTTGAACCACTGACATTGCAGTTTAAGCCATCTTTGCAGTCCAATGCTTTATCCTACAGTGCCACACCAGGACTCCAAGATAGTAGAGTTGTGTTAAAAATTTAGAATTACATTTCTCCCCTCCTCTGTCAGTATATCCCAAGACTACATAGGAGAGACATATCATAAGATGCATCACTGCCTACCTGCCTTCTTAGCTAACTAAAATGAACTAAAAATAAAACCAACTATAAACAAATACAAACAAAACCTCTTGTCTTCTAGTCAATTTTGGCCAATAGTGACCCTATAGGACAGAATATAATTGCCTCATAGGGTTTCCAAGCCTACAAATCCCTATAGAAGCAGACTATCACATCTTTCTCTCAGGTAGTGGCTGGTGGGTTTGAACCATTCACATTTGGGTTAGAAGGAATGCACTTATGTACTATGCCATCAGGGGTCCTTATAATGGAATTCTGGTGTGGTGCTGTGCATTAATGTGCCAGACTACAAAGCTGTTTGAACTGCAAAGTCAGCCAGCGGTTCAAGCTCACTAGCTGCTCTTTGGAAACCCTATACAGAGTCTATATGGGTTAGAAGTGACTTAACAGAAGTTAACAACAACAACAACTCCAAGATACTCAGGAATCCTGGTATGGTGCTATTGGATAAGCACTGGACTGAGAACCACAAGGTCAGTGGTTCAAACCTACCAGCTGCTCCTCAGAAACCCAGTACAAGGTCGCTATGAGTCAGAACAGACATGATGACACTTAAAAACAATGACAAAAAAAGACTCTTATATGAACTATAAACAAACTGGTTCTGTAATCTATCTTTGGTGGTGTGGTTGTATGCTGTCTAGTCAGTTCTAACTCATAGCGACTTTGTAAACAGTTTCTGAGGCTATAAATCTTTATGGGAGCAGAAATCATCTTTGTCCCATGGAGCGATGAACTGCTGACCTTTCGGTTAGCAGTCCATCACATAACCACTACCATATCAGAGCTCCTGATATTGCCTTTATAGAAACCACACAGAGGATGTATGTTAATATTCGCTACGTTTTAACTGTTGCCTCCTGTTTATTTGTAACCTTTATTCTATTCTGTGTAACGAAGCTTCTAAACTTTCCAACTGTACAGTATTTCAACCTCTGATTGTTGTTGTTAGGTGCCATCGAGTCGGTACCAACCCACAGCTGCCTTATACACAGCAGAACGAAACCTCTGATGAAGGGAAAATAAACTGGTGCGCAGGACAGGATCAAGGATAGGATCTTACGAAATGTCACTGGATCATTTTCAGCTAGCTGTTTGATGCCCCTTAGCTATATCCAGAACTCTTTTCTCCATCTGCTTCCAAATCATTTATAAAGTGAAATATACTACATTGGTAGCCGTTTTTTTCCTAAAGAAGCAAACTGTTGCCATCAAGTTGGCTCTGACTCATGTCAGCCTGTTATGTGTCACAGTAGAACTCGGCTGTGGTTGTTGTTAAGTTCCCACACACAGTGAGCCTGTGTAGGGTTTCTGAGGAGTGGTTGGTGAGTTTGAACCGCCGACCTCATGGTTCAAACCGACCTTGAGATCGAGTGCTTATCTTATGGTGCCATATCGGGACTATATGTCATAGTAATTTCAACAGCTGACTTTTTCAGAAGTAGTTCTCCAGGAATTTCTTCCAAGTATCCTCTGATTAGACACGAACTACCATCTTTCTTTTTAGCAGTTAAGTGGGGTGACTGTTCACACCACCCAAGGACTCTTTTTCTCATTTCCAACTCACTGTCATCAAGCCGATTCCTACTCACAGCAACCCTGTATAGGGCTTCCACGGCTGTGATCTGTATGGGAGCAGAAAGCTTCATCTTTCTCCCATGGAACAGCTGGTGGGTATGAATTGCCAACCTTGCAAATGGCAGTCCAGTGCGTAGCCTATAGCACTATCTAACAATCCTGTTTCCAAGTCATTTTGGTTCTTAGTTAACCCATGCTGCCTCCTAGTGACCAGTGCATTTTCTGGATATTCTAAAATGTTCCAAACTGATCAGCATCAGAATATTTCATTTTTAATACTAACCATGAGTCTTAGTGTAGTACTGCAGGATAAAGCACTGAACTGCAAGATCAGTTTGAACCACAAGGTCAGCAGTTCAAACTCAGCAACCACTCCTTGGAAACGCTATATCGGTTTCAGAACTGACTGGACAGCACTTAACAACAACAACAAAACTATATATAACAAAAGAAAAGGTCAACAATAGCAGATTTAACAGAAATCTGGTGTGGCACTGTGGGTTAATGCATTAGACTCCAAAGTTGGCACTTCAAGCTCCTTGGAAACCCTGTACAGTGTTGCTATGGGTCAGAACTGACTCAACGGCACTTAACAACAACAACCAAACTAGTCTGTGAATTATGCTCCTTACTGAGAAGGAGAAATGAGTAAGTGTCCCTCTCGGACTACGGTTTTCCAAATACCTGATTCCATTAGGCCCATCCAGAACAGTGTAAGAGAGGTCCCAGTTACTACAGAGAGACACCCCAGGACAATATTAAAATGTCTCCATTTAGTGAGCACGTGTATGAACCAGGTCCAGTGATGAACAATTTTAACTACATTAGAAATTTGATAGTCAAATCATAGCACTTGCACTTTCAGTAATGACCTTTCCCTTGGTTTTTACAGTGAACAGGGAGAGATTAACATTCCCCTTAAATACTTGTTGTAAGAAGTAAATAAGGTAAACTCTTATCACAGAGTCCTGCGTGTAGTGAGAGCCCCATATTCCCCTTCTTTTCTTATTTTTTAGGGAATTCTTAACACCAAAGCTGATTCCGCCTAGAGAAATAACTTTTAAATCAGCAAAATCTAATACCCATCTTAGTGATGGCTAAATGGTATTCAGTAACATCCAGCATCCTAGTCTTAAAAAGAAAAAAAGGAACCAGAGCAGAAATAGGCAGGTACTAAATGAACAAATGCAGCTACAGTAATAGTATCTCCTGTTTGCAAAACACTTAGCAGTTGCAAACATTATTTCATTTAATACTGTGAAGTAGGCAAGGGAAGTGTTATTTTTCCCATTTTATACATAATGAACCAAAGGCACATGGGTTTTAAGAGACTTGCCCAAGGTTAATAGTGTAGTGGTTACGAATTGGGCTGCAAACCTCAAGGTCAGCATTTTGAAACTATCAGTGGTTCTACGGGAGAAAGATGAGGCGTTCTGCTCCCATAAAGATTTACAGCCTCGGAAACCCTACATGGGGTCACTATAGGTCGTAATTGACTCGAAGGCACTTAACAACAACAACCCAAGGTTAAAAGAGCTCTGGTATCGTAGTGGTTACGAATTGGGCTGCTAACCTGAAGGTGAGCAGTTTGAAACTACCAGCTGTTCTGCAGGAGAAAGATGAGGCTTTCTGCGGATTTACAGCCTCAGAAACCCGGTGCAGGGTCACAATGAGTCGGAATGACTCCGCAGTACTTAAAAACAACAACAATAACCCAAGGTTATAGGTTATAGTGAAACTGTGACTTTTTTCTTGAAAATGTTAAGGTTGTATCATATGGGTAATTGGTATAATTATTAGGGTCCTCTTAGGATCCCTGTTGAAACCTGGGTTTCTTAGATAGATTCTCTGAGACAGATAATGTTGAATCTCTAAGTCTTTAAAACCAAGGTTAATTTTTAGCCTGTGAGTTGCAAAAAAAATGGGTGAAATGTGAAGGATGGTTCTGGAAACCTGTGTGATAGGACTATTAAAAACACAGCTAATGTATTTTGAGGAGAAGCCATTCCACTTATAGGTCAGCATTGTTGTGTTATTGAGTACCATTAAGTTGGTTCCAACTCAAAGTGACCCTGTATAAAGTTTCTAAGGAACAGCTAGTGAGTTGGAACCACTGACCTTGTGGTCCAGTGCTTTGTTCCACAGAGCTACAGCAGGACTCTGTATAGGTTAGCATAAGTGGGGTTGATAGGTTGTAGAAAACACTTTGACTTACACTTAGAGTCAAGGGACCTGGGTTTCAGTCCTGTATCTGTAAGTAACTGTATACGAGAAGTTGGGCAATTTACTTAACCTCTCTGAGGTTCCGTTTTCTCATTTGTGATGTGGTGAGTAATGCACAGGGTTGTTGTCTTCTTGAACATGAAAACATGCAGAGAGACTCCTGCCTAGTGACTTACACATAGTAGGTACTCAATAATTAATTGAGTTAAATAATTAATTGTTGAGGCTTCCTCTGCTTTGTGGGACTCTTATTTTGTGATCTACAAAATAAGAATATAGGATAGATGTGTGGTTCTCAAAGTGTGTGGCCTGCATGAGAAGCAAGAACATCAACTGAGAACTTGCTAGAAATGCAAATTCTTGGATCACACCCAAACCTCCTGAATCAGAAACCCTAGGGGTACAACACAGAAGTCTGTGTTTAAATAAGTTGTGGTAGCAAAATTCTAAGATGGTCCCCAAATATCCCTGCTTCCTGGAATTCACACCCTTGTATACACTCCTTCCGTCTTGTACCATAGTTGGTCTGTCTGATTAATAGAAGCTGTCAGAAGGGACAGTTTATCTTTTTCAAGATTAGGTTGCAAAATGCTCCATGGCTTCTATCCTGGTCGGTTTCTTAGTCTTTCTTGGATCACTGGCTTTGGGAAAGCTGCCTGTGAGGTTATTAAGACATTTATTTAGGCGGCTTTATGGAGAGATCCAAAGGAGCTCTGGTAGTAGAGTGGTTATGAATCGGGCTGCTAATTTCATGGTCAGCGGTTTGAAACTACCAGCAGTTCCGCAGAAGAAAGATGAGGCTTTCTGCTCCTGTAAAGATTTACAGAATCGGAAACCTTATGCAGGATCGCTATGAGTCGGAACCGACTCCACTGCACACCCATACCACCACCACTATGGAGAGACCCATAGAGACCAATTGGTGCTGTAGGATAAGCTCTGGACTGCTAAGCTCTGATCAGCAGTTCAAACCCACCTGGTGCTCCACAGAAGAAAGATGAGACATTCTATTCCCATAAAGATTTATAGCCTGGAAAATCCCATACAGAGTCTCTGAGTCAGAACTGACTCAATGGCAGTGCTTTGGTTTGGTTATGGAGAAACCCATAAGGTGAGGAGCAGAGACCTCCTTCGCTCAGGTGAGTGAGGCTTTTTGGAAATGGAGCATCCAGCTCCAGTCAAATCCTAATATGAGTGCAAGCCCAACAGTCAGATTGGAGACTCTGTGCCAGGACCATTCTAAGACAGTTCTGGATTCCTGCCCCTTAAAGACTGTCTGAATTAAGATATGCTTGGTATTTAAAGCTGTTGAATTTTAGAATAATGTGCTGTGTAGCAATAGATAAGTAACGTATAGCCTTCTAGGTAATTCTGATGCAAACTTACGTTTGAGTACCACTGGGATAAATGATTTCTAAATTTCTTTCCAGTTCAATCTAAGTGTGGAAATTAAGTTTTGGAATTTTGTGGTCAGTAGTGAAAATTAAAAACCAAGCAAGAAATGTCTCAATATCCTTGCACCAAACAAAAAGGGGTTGGTCCCTGACATACTGACTGCACGTCTGGCCATTGAAATTCAAGAACGGGTTGGCAGAGCTAGAGGAATCCCAGAAGATGGCTACTGAGAGTAGTAACCTCCTGGAACCCCATTCCCTTCCCATCACTTCTAAGACACTCAGTATACTGATTCATTGTTAGAACTGTGGACTTACTATCCAACTTCAACATAAGCATAGTCAACAGAGATAAATGTAGTAGAGAGAACATACACTCTAGAGCCAGACAGACTGGGTTCTCTTTGATAGACGCCATTCACTTTGGACAAATACAACCATCTCCCTGATTATCATCTTCCTCATCTGCAGAAAAGGGAATAAGAGTATTTTCTTAGTAGCCCTAAGATGAGGATTCTCAATGATCTCCTTAAAGAACCTGCCACAGCGCAGATTTTTAAAAAGTGGTGTTTGTGATTGGAAGTGAATGCAGGAAAAGGTGGTCTTTTTGTGGGTATCACTTCACACATGTCATATATGCTTTGTTATTTTTAGAAGTAGTATTAGCTGAAACTTTAACTAGAGTTGACGTGGGTTTAACCACATTTGTGGGTTAGTTTATAATAGGCTATCAGGCAAATGGCAGATGTTTAAGTAATACCATGTGTTTCAGAAGTTGGCATGGCCATAGGCACACTGACCCCTCATGCCCTTCCGCCACCCACATCCATTACGGAGCAGAATCCTGAAGGTAGCCCACCAGATTAACAAAGACAGCAGCAGGCTTTCTAGTGCCCCACTAGGGGAGATGAGGTAATGGCACAGTGAATTTGCTGCCTCAGGCTGATATCCAGGCAATGTCTCTGGATGGTGGCTCTTTGCACCCTCCAAAGCTTGGGTTGGAACTGAGAAATAGTTTGTCTAATAATTTATACCCACTTTGCTAGCAACCCTGGCCCCTGGGTATAAACACCCTCTAGGACATTATAAAAGGAGCTCTGGTAGCGTAGTGGTTACGAATCAGGTTGTGAACCGCAAGGTCAGCAGTTCGAAACTACCAGCTGTTCCAGAAGAAAGATGAGGCTTTCTGCTCCCGTAAAGATTTACAGCCTCGGAAACCCTGTGTAGGGTCGCTATGAGTCGGAACCAACTCCATGGCACACAGCCACCACCACCAGGACATTATAGATAGATCAAAAAGCATGTGCACATAGGTGCAGTCAAAAGTCTCCTTCCCTTTCAGAAACTATTTAAATAAGTAATCACTTGAGAAAGTAGTAAACTCACCCCACCCTCCATTTGCCACCCGCCTCACAGCTGTCCCCCAACATGCCTTAGCTGTTTGCTGCCACAACGCTATTGTTTGAGAAAATATTCTCATCTGGTTACACGACTGTTGAAACTTGCCTGTAAAATGATGAGCCATGTGCGGCAGTGCTACAGCTGAGGGAATTAGTCGCTATTAAAATTGTGTTCAAACCAGGGCGTTGCCAAGGTGCCGACATCTGGGGAAGCTGCCTGGAGGGTTTTGGCTCCCTAACAAAGAATTGAAGATGGCAGGATCTCCATGGGTTTCTAAATCATGGGCAGACAATTGGAGGCTAGGAGGTGCCTGGAGACCACTGCATAACCCTTATGAGCTGTACCTCCTGGGTTTTTAAGGTGGCAATTTCCAAGAGCCAGAGGTAATCTGAAATGTACAAATCAAGTGGTGAACCTGTAAGCTGGGGACAAAGTGATAAGAAAGAAAGGTGAAAAAAAAAAGCATGTTGCTGACCCATTTTTCACTTTCTCCATTATATGCAGCTGTTCATCAACCCTTAACACTTACCCAAAGAGCAATTAATATAAAACTAGCATGTTCCTGCTTGTAACTGAAGGTAGTAAATGGTTGTAAAGTTAGCCATGTGTAAATGACAAGTGTGTGACGCATCTTAGCAAAAGACATGCCCACACTTTTAATTTCTGTCAAGTCTGGATTAGCCTGACAGAGGGGACTGTAAGCAAGAATAATGCAAGCAACCAAGGACCTGAAGTTTCTCCTGTTGTAGTCTGGGATATATCTGAACTCTGGTCTTTGGCAATAGGCTGGTGCTCCATTGGCATATGTTGTGGCTAATGATAGAATTAATTAGCATTCTCCAATCCCAGGGGGTATAAGGATGGGAAGATAGGTGGGGTGAAAGGAGGACCGGAATGATGTGGTCCCGAGTGGTCTTCATACTTTTCTAAAACAGTCATACCTTTTTAAACATTTTGAAAAGCAATGTACCTATCTGTACATCTTAAAATTGGCATCTAAAATATTTCATCGCCAGTCAAATAGCTTGGAGTAATGTAAGTTAGGAGTCCTGGTGTGGTCCTGTGGTTTAGTGCGTTGGATTGCAAAGTTGGTTTGAACTGCAAGGTCGGCAGTTTAAGCTCACCAGTCGCTACTCGGAAACCCTATACAGGGTTGCTATGGGTCTAAACAGACTGGACGGCACTTAACAACAACATCAATGTAAGTTAGAAGACCCAGTGGTGTAGCAGGGCCAGTGGGTTTGATTCCACCAGACCCTTCTTGGGAGAAAAGACATTCTGCTCCCATAAAGATTTACAGCCTTGGAACCCTAGTATACAGGGTAGCTATGAGTCAGAACTGACTCGACGGCATATGACAACAATAATATAAGTTAATACTGAAAATTAAACTGACACATATCTTCTAAAATGCATCCAGTGGAACCAAATTATCATATAGCTCAATTTCCACTATTCACTTACTGACCTAGGTATGCAACTCTTGGTCCAATATTTAACCTTGTAACTTTTTCTTCTTGAACTTTCAGTCGCATTCCTTTTCACATACATGGGAACTTTAAAATGTTCATGGAAAAATTCCTTATCTTTCAAGTCAAAATTTCTGTGAACTTTTTGAAGCCCCCTCATAGTGTATTATTTTAACCTACTTTAAAAACTATACTAATTATGCAATACATTTTCTGCAATGAAACTAATGTGGAAGATTTTATTTATATTTCCTGTGATTGTCAGTCTCTAAATGTTATATTTCTAGCCCATTAATCTTTTAGTAAAAATAAATACAAAGGAAAATAAATTGGTGTTCAGAAAAAAAAAAAGATAAACTTCTTACCTCTCACATGTTACTCTTACTAACAATAAGATGATGAGGGGTTTTTTGTTTGTTTGTTTGTTTTTTGTAGATAAGTAATGTATGAAACTTCAAATACAAAATATGCAGATGATATGGCTGAGAGTCAAATGAATGAGATTCACACTAAGTCCTTTGTCTTTAACTGAAAATGGCAAACGAGACGAGAGGGCACACTCCCAGCACATTGATATTTCCTAACACCCTTATTATAAATGGGAAATGTTCGTTATTCTAATTGTATGAGAAAGAGAGAGGGAAACTTAGACAGCTTAGAGCAGGGGTGGGGAATCTTTTTTCTGCCAAAAATTGTAACATCATTTGTAAGTCATACAAAATCATCAACTTAAATATTAGCCTGCTATAATTGGTCAAACAGTTAACTCAACGTATGCCAAAATATACTGTTTCTAAAGGCATATTTTTCTCTCAGTAGAAGTATGTGTTAGGTAGGAACTCTTGTGGTGATCTGCTCCCATAAAGATTGCAGCCTAGGAAACCTTATGGGCCAGTTCTACTTTGTCATATAGGATTCCTGTGAGGCAGAATCAACTTGAAGATATAAAATCCAAAAAATAAATCAACAGTACTTTGATTAGAGGAGGCATCACAAAGATCAATATTTTGAATTGTCCTTTTGTTTAGCACCTAAGAGGATTTCCCCTGACCCCCCTCTGCTAATAAAGTTTGGGTTGTGTGAGAGGCATACCTATTGCAAAGTAAGAGAAAGGCAGTGTAACCTTTGCTCAGGTGTCAAAGGACACCCATAAAAACAAATGCCTTTATAGTCATGCTTGTCAACAGAAATAGAAGCAGCAGAAGTATGACTTCTACCGTTTGCATTTAGCATAGATAAATCTATTTGGCAAAGTCTAAATCATTTGCTCCTTGGGGTGCTGTGTCTCTGTAGGATAAACACTGGACTACTAACCACAAGGTGGGCAGTTCAAGCCAGCTTGGGAGAAAGATGAGACTTTCTGCTCCTCTAAAAAAGGAGCCTTGGTAGCATGTGGATTATGAGTTGGGCTACTCACTGCAGAGTCAGTAGTTCAAGTCTACCAGTCGCTCTGCAGGAGAAAGATGAGACTTTCTGCTCCCGTACAGACTTACAGCCTCAGAAACCCTATACAAGGTCGCTGTGAGTCAGAACTACTCAGCAGCATGCAATTCTACCAAAGAATCACAGCCTTAGAAACCCTATACAGGATCGCTATGAATCAGAACCAACTCGATGGCACTTAACAACAACCAATCTCTTACAGCTGTACTGGGTTCTGAGAAAGTCAGGATTGCTTTTCTTTTCAGTCTTGTAAGTACCAGCAAGCATCCAGAAGAAGATTGGAATGGATATTGAGCAATCCGATACACAGTATCCAGGTATTAGAAAAGCCTATAAAGTGATGGCTACGCCCTGAAAAGTGGGAAAAACTTAAACCGGCATGTCAAACTCAACAAGAAACAAATTGAACCTATTGTCCCCATCCCTGCCTCTCAAACACTCAATTATACACCAACCCTACTTGTTATCCCGTGATTCATCTCTCAGTGAAGGCACCAGAGTTCATCCAAGAAACCCAAATACCTGTTTTTGTTCTTTCTCCCTCCTTCCATCCCATCCTGTCAACTCTACTTTCCTAATACCTTTCAAATGGAACTCTTTTCCCTCTTCCTTATTCACACTCTCTTACTTAAGACCTGCATCCTGTCTCATCTGGATATTTGTACTCAATCCCCAATTTGCCTCCTTGTCACTAGTCTCTCTTACCTCCACACTGCTGCCAAAATAATATCTAAAAACATAAATCAAGAATTTTCCATGTCCTTGAGCAATGGTTCTTTATCTTGACTGCACATTGGAGTCACCTAGGGAACATTTAAGGACCCAAGTCACACCTCAGGCCAATTAAATCAGATCTAGACATCAGCATTTTAACACACACACACACATAATAAATGTTTAGCCAAGGTTGAGGACTGCTATTGCATGCAGATTGCTCCTAGTCTAGCTCCAAAATATAGCCTGTTATTCCCCAAATCAAATACCATATTCCCCAAACATGCTGTGCCCCCTCTCATCATTCTGACTTTGGTAAGCATAATCTTGCCATAGCCTTTCAGTCCCTTCCTACTCTAGTGACCTGGAAAACTCATGCATGCTCATAAATAAACTGATCCCATCACGGGTGTGGTATCTATGTTTGCACGTACTATCGTTACAGCATGTCATATATTTGACTTATTTGATTTGAATTGATTCATCTCCCTATCACCAGTGCCTATCATATTGCAATTCATTCTCAGTACACATGGGGAAATGAATTCGTGAAAGGGTAGATGAAGAGGTGAATCCGTGTTACTCACCCACTCACTTAACTCACCATTCTGTACAAAATGTGTCACTAAAGGAAACTCCTACCTTTGTATCTAATCACTGTATTTGAAGCGTTTTCATTTGCATCTTAAGAACCATGGGGGGACATGGGAGTGGAAAGCTGCAGTAAAACAATACATTGCCAATGTGATGTTAATATCCAATTCCTCCTCTTCAGGGAAAGGGAAACCCTTATCTTTATCTTGGTCATACTTGAATGCTCATCGTTTTTTGGTTTTGTTTTTTCTTTAAACCATTTGATGATCTTTATCTGGATCTGTTACTTCAGAATGCTCACATCTAGGTGTTAGGACTTTTGTAATGATTGTAGAGAATTCTAAGTTTCTTCTCTTGCAACTACCAAGCACTTTCTACCCATAATTCAAGAACTGATTGTTGTTGTTAGGTGCTGTAGATTCAGGTCTGACTCATTGCAATCTTAGCTACAACAGAACAAAATATTGCCCAGTCCTGCATCATCCTCACGCTGTGTTGTTAAGTGCTGTCTAGTTGATTCCAACGCATAGTACCCTGTACAAGGTTTCCAAGGAATAGCTGGTGGGTTTGAATCACCATCCTAGTGGTTTCTGAATCCATTGCTTTTCCTAGAATGCCTCAAATTACCCTGTTGCAATTTCCCTACTTGTATCTGTTAAGTATCTTTTTCTCCTCCCAAGCCTGCTTCCTGTTATTTAGACATGCTCTTTCTTCTGCTTTCTCCCTCTGACATCTACTCCTCATTTACTGCATTCACCCCACCTCACCCTCGTCCATCTTTCCCCTGAGCCTTCTCTCTTTTCTTGGTGTCTTTCTGGACAGAGGTTAGGAGGACATGAACTCAGTTTGTAGAATTCTCCCAAACTACCAAAAATGACTTACACTCCTCTGTCTTTATTACATTTTCAAACACCCGACCGGCTATCATGGCTCTGACACTTTCCTAATTAAGCATTTAGTGGCCATCAGATGAGGACTACATGTAGAGCCTTGTCTAAAAACCCTTCTCAGAAAGTTTAGGTCATCTTTGAGAACTCAAGGATACCAAGAAACTATTGGGAATGGTTTGTCATCACATTTTTAAATTAAGCTTTTTGACATTTTTCTTGATTAGGAAAAATAATTCAGGATACCTAAGATGCAACTGGAGTCCTGGTATGGCACTGTGGGTTAATGCGCCAGACTGCAAAGCCATTTGAACTTCAAGGTAGGCGGTTCAAGCTCCTCAGAAACCCTATACGGGGATTCTATGGGTCGGAATTGACTCCACGGCACTCAACAACAACACGATGCAACTACTGGTCTCTATCCATCTGGGGCAAAGAAGAGTGAAGAAAATCAAAGACCGGAGGAAGCAATCAGTCCTTATAGACTACACAAACCACAGCCTCCATTACCTTGAGACCAGAAGAACTAGCTGGTGTCCAGCTACTACCCAGTTCTGGTTGGGATCACAATAGAAGGTCCTGGACCGAGTGGGAAAAATATATAGAAAAAAAATTCAAAATCATAAATAAAAAAAAAGACCAGACTAAATTATTTGATAGAGACAGATGGAACTCCTGAGACAATGGCTCTTAGGTACTCTCTTTAAGCCTGGGGCTTTACTTACCCTGAGGTTCTCCTTTACGTCAAAAAATACCCAAACCTGTGAGGTGAACAGTAACAGGCATGAGGAACAGGAACATGCTCCTCAGAACAACCAACCATAGACTCCAAAAAGGCAGCATCTGCCCTAAAACAGAGCTCAGCAGGCAGGTAATGTCAGGAAATAGGAACAAATGAAAATGTGGAACTCAGGGAGGAAATGGGAACAGCGTTTGTTGTGTTCAGGGGATTGCAGTTAATGTCAGGAGACAGAATGAGCATAAATTATTGAATGGAAAATGAATTTACACTGTAAACTTTAATGAACTGTTTAAAACAACAACAACAAACATCACTATTAAAAACTGGACAATGCAGAGAAGTATGCAGAAGAAATGAGAAATCTCATGCAACTCTAAAAAAACCCCAAACCACTGTTAGCTCTTAATTTTAGTGTTTTCTCTGCTCGGCTTTTTTTCTTTTTCCCTCTAAATGCAGGCACACAGAGAGTGGAGAGTCTTATATAGTTTTCTTTCTTGATATTTGCCTAACATTATAACATAAACATTTCCCCATGGCCTGCAAATGTCTTCATAATCACACATGCAAGAGATACATAATGTTCTCTTTTGTACAAGCCCCATCATTTCCTATCATTCAGATATTGTTGAAAATTTATGTTCTTTCCATGATGCTGAAAATGACTTTGTACAGAATTCTTTATAAACATTTCTCATCATTTCCTTAGGCTAAATTTCTAGAAGTAGAACTACTGAGATAAAGAGGATGAATATTTTAAGATAATTGGTAAATATTGCCAAATAGCTTTCCAGAACCTCTAGCAATTTGCAGTGCCAGCAAATGTGTGAAGACGTTGCCAAATTCTTGGCCTGGCTTCACTTTGCATAATCACCAAACTGGACTTTGTGTGAGAAAATAAATGGTAGAGATTTTTCAATGTCAATACATTAATAGCCCAATGTATTAATAGCCCTAGGAATTAAATTTTTGGTTATTTCTGTACATTATTTGCTAATGTAGTAATCAATACAGGATAAGTTGTGGTAACAAATGAGAAACCCTGGTGGGACAGTGGTGACGTACTTGGCTACTAACCTATAAACGTCAGCAGTTTGAAATCACCAGCAGCTCCATAGGATGTGGCAGTCTGCTTCTGCACGGATTACAGCATTAGAAATGCTATGGGGTAGTTCGACT
>NW_006408601.1:1961037-1971219 GCF_000296735.1 Chrysochloris asiatica
ACCCATAGCGACCCTGTACAGGGTTTCCGAGGCTGTAAATCTTTACGGGAGCAGAAAGCCTCATGTTTTTCCCACGGAACAGCTAGTAGTTTCGGACTGCTGGTCTTAAGATTCGCAGCCCGATTTGTAACCTCTATGCTACCAGAGCTGAATGGTTAGCCACTGAAAAACATGAACAGCAGCAGAACATTGCCAAATGTAGATAAAGATAAACTCCAAAGGGTAACTTAAGTCCACATCTGCCTCATTACTTTGCCTTGCCAACGTTCTTTATTTTCAGCCATACGGATAGGAAAGATAAAGAAAGGCAAGGAACAAGCAATTTTAAAGGCCCTTGAACAGAATTACACATCTCGTCAACTCATTCTCATTGGCTAGAAATCTGTCCTATGATTCTGATTGACTAGCAAGGAAATCTCAGAAATGAGAGGCACATGGGTATTTAGTAAGCACTAATAGACTTGACTCCTGGTGTGGTGCAGTTGGATCAGTATTGGATTGTGAACCACGAAATCAGCAGTTCAAACCCACCAGCTGCTCCTCAGAAACCCCATATAGGGTCGCTATGAGTCAGAACCGACTCAACAGAATTTAACAACAACGGCAGTCTTGGAAATGTATGGTATTCATACTAATGTATAATATTCAAAGGTACTAACTGAAGGAGCCGAGACTATGACCCTCAAACACCCTTCAAGTCTGGAAAGGAAGTCACCTTCATGGCCTAATTTTCAGCCAAGAAATAGACAGGTACATAAGGGAAACAACACCACCAGTAAGATCTGCTCACCCTGGACTGATCAAGTCATTCAGAATCAAAAGGGTAACATTTAGCTAAGGACAATGTTGAGAAAGGATGGGAAGGAGGATGGGATGGAAATAGGAACCGCAGGGAAGAAGTGAGATAACTGTTGTTACATGGAGGGGATTGTAATCAATAAGACAAAGCAAAGTTTGTGATTTGTTGAATGTAAAACTGATGATCTTGCCTGTAAATCATCACTTAATTCATAGTAAAAAGTTAAAAAAAACTCAAATTTTTATATCTGAAAGCATTACCAACAAAATGTTTTTCATTAATATCCACAAAAATGATTCAGGTACCCATCTGGCGTGACAAAGTTAAGTCTACTGTAGTCCCTCTCCCCTGCTATATCTGCAAATCTACCAAGAAACACTCCATGTTCCATAAGTCCATTTTTGTCATTTGTTAACTCAGCCCATTACCTTGCAATAATTGAACATAGGACTTTATGAAGCAAAACCATGAGGCTTCCAGCATTATGAGATCCAAGATCTCAGACAATTATTCCTGTCCATTCTTTTTGTTTCCAACTCTGCTTTCTTCTGTTCATCATTAGGAGGTCCCTGCCAGCTAATGTCGGCATAACAGTGTGAGAGGATAATGTCCATGCGCCTACGTGGAAGACCAGTAAATACCACTACTATTCAAAGGTATGCACCAACCACTAAAGCCAGTGACGATGAAATTGAAGAATTCTACAGTCTGAAATCTTCTTCAGTCTGAAATCGATCAAATATGCAATCAAGGTATATTTACAATTACTGGGGATTGGAATGCAAAGGTTAGAAACAAAGAAAGTATCAGTAATTAGAAAATATGGCCTTGGGATAGAAATTATGCTGGCTATCACATGACAGAATTTTTCAAGATTAATGACTTCTTCATTGCAAATAACTTTTTAAATAACATGGACCTCACTAGATGGAATACACAGAAATCAACTTGATACATCTGTGGAAAGAGACAGTAGAAAAGTTCCATAACATCAGCCAAAACAAGGCCAAGGGCAGACTGTGGAACAGACCATCAATTGCCCAAATGGAAATTCACACTAAAGTTGAATAAAATTAAAACAAGTTCGTGAGAGTCAAACTATGACTTTGACATCTCCCACCTGAATTTAGAAACCATCTCAAGAACAGACACTAATGACTGAAGACTAGAAGAATTGTGGAATTACATCAAAAGCATCATACAAGAAGAACGCAAAAGGCCATTAAGAAGACAAGAAGGAAAGAAAAGACAAAATGAATGTCAGAAGAGACCCAGAAACTTGCTCTCCAGCATAGAGATGCTAAAGTGAATGGAAGAAATGAGGAAGTAAAAGAGCAGAACAGAAAATTGCAAAGGGCAGCTTGAGAAGACAAAGTCAAGTGATGAAATGTGCAAAGAACTGGAGTTAGAAGACCAAAAGGAAAGAACACACTCAGCATTTCTCATACTGAAAGAAATGAAAATTTCAAGCCTTGACACAGTATTGAAGGATTTTGTGAGCAAAATAGTAAATGATGCAGATAATATCAAAAGAAGATGGAAGGAATACACAGAGTCACTGTACCAAAAAAAGAAATGGTCAGTGTTCACCTATTTCAAGATGTAGTATATGATCAAGAACCAATGATACCGAATGAAGAAATCAAAGCTGCACTGAAGACATTGGCAAAGAACGAGGCTTCAGGAATTGAAATCTTTCAATAAACTGATGCAGCACTGGAGGCACTCACTCATCTATGCCAAGAAATTTGAAAGACAACTACCTGGCCAACTGATTGGAAAAAATCCATGTTTGTGCCCATTCCAAAGAAAGGTAATCCAATGGAATGCAGAAATTATGGAACAATATCATTAATATCACATGTAAGTAAAATTTTGCTGAAGATAATTCAAATATGACTGTAACAGTACATCAGCAGGGAACTAGTAGAGGTTCAACCTGGATTTACAAATGGACATGGAAGTAGGGTATCTTTAGTGATGGCAGATGAATCTTGGATGAAAGCGGAGAATAACAGGCAGAAGTTTCTTATGCTTTATTGACTATGTAAAGTATTTTGACTATGTGGATCATGACAAGCTATGGTCAGCATTTCAGAGAGTGGGTATTCCAAAACACTTAACTGTGCTTTTAAGGAACTGCACATAGATCAAGAGGCAGTCATTTGAACAGAACAAGAGGATAATGAATTGTTTAAAATCAGAAAGAGTGTGTGCCAGGGTTGTATTCTTTCACCATACTAATTAAATCTGTATGCTGAAAAAATAATTCAAGAAGATGGATTATATAAAGAACATGGTGCCAAGACTCATTAACAACTTGCAATTTCCAAATTATACAACCTTGCTTGCTGAAAGCAAAGAGGACTTAAAATACTTACTGGTGATGATCAAAGACCACAACCTTCAGTATGGGTTACATCTTAATGTAAAGCAAACAAAAATTCTCTCAACAGGATTAATAAATAACATCATGATTAATAGAGAAGAGATTGAAGTTGTCAAAGGCTTCATTTTGCTTGGGTCCACAATCAACACTCATTGAGTAGCAGTCAAGAAATCAAATGACATCAGGCAAATCTGCAGTACAAAACCTCTTTAAAGTGTTGAAGAGCAAAGATGTCAATTTGAGGACTAAAGTGCCCCTACCTAAGCCTGGTGGAGCACTGTAAGACAAACACTGGGGTGCAAGATCAGTTTGAACTGCAAGGTTGGTGGTTCAAACTCACTAGCCACTCCTTAGGAACCCTATACAGATCATTATATGAGTCCAAACCTACCTAACGGCACTTAACAGCAATGACACCCAAGCCATGGTATTTTTAGTAGCTTCATATGCATGTGAAAACTGGACAATGAATAAGGAAGACAGTAGAAGCATTGCATTTGAATTTGGTGTGGGAGAAGAATATTGAAAGTACCACCGACTGCCAGAAGAACAAACAAATCTGTGTTGGAAGAAGTACAACCAGAATGTGGTTTGGTTCTAAGTCAGGTTTTGCTCCAACCACAAAGGGAGGCCCTCTGTAATTAGACAGGAACCCCCTCAGAATGAGAATTACACACACTAAGAAGTGCCTTTCACCAGAAGCATCCCAAGCTGGAGTCTTGTTGGGTCTTGACTGACTGGAGCATCCACACACCAGAGCCTTCTCCCTAGCACTTCCATTTGGCTCAGCTGCAAAGACTAAAGAAATCAAGCTTCAAAGAATGTGCAGTGTTACCCTGCTGACCACGTGAAGGACAACACTTTTCTTAGTCCAGCAGCCCGCTGTGCAGACTGGGGCCTGACAGTGAAAGGCTAAGGATTGAACTGGGGCTGGGCAAAAGGGCCTTGAGCTTGCTCCCTTCTTCCCACCAAGTTGGCTGGCTCCAAATATAAACAGCGCACCCTTTCCCGGAACGGGCTCTGGTTTGTTGCAACATTTCATAGTCATTAATCTGAGGTAAAAGGATGCTCTTCCAGGTTTCTTTCTTCCAGTGTAGGTGTGCTTGCTTTTAAAAGTGTAAAGTAAGTAAAATGTAAACATTTACACATCTGAATGGGGCTATCATTTTAGGCAATTTCCTCCCACAACACCCTCCACCCCCACCCCAAACACCCATTTATCCACCACCACCTCTCACACCCCATGCTCCTTGAGGGAGCTAGTAAGCTCTGGCTGAAAGAAGCATTTCGGCAGGCACTGTAAAAGACAACCTGCCTCTGAGAGTCTTCTCAAAAGGTCAAAGGGGAGAATGGGTAGGGCAGAGAACATGCTCACAGACACCAGGATTCTGGACCTCAGATCTCAGTGCTAAGAAATTTCACCCAGATTTTGAGTCTGTCACTTGGTCAGTCACCAAGCCCTGTGGTTGGTAAAACCCCAGCAGTGGATATCTGAGGACCATCAGAACAAGACTGTGGCAAAGAAGGCAGCGATTGGCATGATCTTGAGTCTTATGAAGCTTCTGCTTGGGATGGAAGGTCTGAACACTCACTCTGTCATCCTCTGAAGTGACACACACCCTGGTCTGTTAATGAGCACAAGAAATCCAAATTCTATCTGCGTCCAGTATGTAAAACTAATGTAACTTTGAATGGTCTATAAAATGGATTCACTAACCAGGAGGCAACCCACCTGATTAAAAAGATACACACATATTAGCATTTATACAACCATACGTATAGATTGCTTCCATTCTCAGAAAAAGGGAAATCTTTGCATCAGACCTTGCACAAACCCAAAAGCGCCACTCGAGCTGTGTATTTTAGAAGGTTCAGTTCATACAGCTCACCAGCCCTCTGTCCATTTGTTATAGTTCAGTCGTTTGTGTATTGCTGTGATGCTGAAAGCTATACCACCGCTATGTCAAATACTAGTAAGGTCCCCCATGGTGGACAGATTTCAGCAGAACTTCTAGACTAAGACAGACTAGGAGGAAAGAACTGGTGATCTAATTCCAAAAATGTGTTGTTGTTACGTGACAACAAGTCAGTTCCAACTCATAGCCACCCTATGGACAATAGACGGATCCTACGCTATCCTCACAATTGTTGTTATGCTTGAGTCCACTGTTGAAACCACTGTATCAGCCCATCTCTTTGAGGGTCTTCCTCTTCTTCCTGTACTTTACCAAGCATGATATTCTTCTCCAGAATTTGGACATAATATGTCCAAAGTACATGAGATTATGCCATCTTCACTTCTAAGGAACATTCTGTATACTTCTTCTAAGACACATCTGTTTGTTCTTCTGGCAGTCCATGATATATTTAACATTCTAAAATTAGCCAATGAAAATCTTAAGGACTGTGACAGAGTATTGTCTAATACAGTGCTGGAAGATGAGCACTGTATTAGACAATATGGAGGACACTACAGTGGTTACGAATAGGGCTGCTAACCTCAAGGTCGGCAGTTCAAAACTACCAGCTCTTCCACGGGAGAAAGATGAGGCTCTCTGCTCCTGTAAAGAATTTGCAGCTTCAGAAACCCTGTGCAGGGTCACTATGAGTCAGAACTGACTCCACAGTACTTAACAACAACAACAAAAACAATGCAACAACGGACTTGAACATATCTATATTCAGCAGGCAACCTTCCGTTACTCTGTTACATATAAGGGTGCCCTGAGCCTGAGCACATAGCAGCAACAGCAGTTCATGTACAACATGGTATGAATGGTGTCCCCAACAGTGGTACCATGCTGCACCCTAGGAGCAAGCAAGAGAAATATTTGTCTTTCCTTTCCCCCACAAGTATGGACTCTACAATTCCGCATCAGTCCTGTCTCTGACCTTAGGTCCCTCAGTCTGGCCTCAGGCCTGCACTGGCATGTTTTATAAAGCTCTTTAATGCCACCTATCCTAGAGGCACCCATCCCCACTAACAAGGCTCCTGCCCAAAGGCACTCAGCCCACTGCACTGTCTCCTGCTGGTCTCCTGCTACTGCTGCCGTCTCTTTCTCTCTGGCTCCTAGGTCTAGGAGGTTCTCAGCACAGGGAGCTTAGGTGCAAAGAACACACTCTGTTCCTGTATCTTCTTCTTTTATCCTTTTTTATTGTGGATTGGCTGAGGGTTTGCAAAGCAGGTCAGTTTTTCATTAAACAATTCAAACACATTTTGTTCCATCTCATTGACTGCAGTCACCACAGTGAAACAGCTCTTATCCCACTTCCTCCCTGTGTTTCCTGTTTCCGTTTCTTCTTCTGCCCTAACTCTTCAAATGCTGCCCTTTTGAACTTAAATGGTTGATGATTCTACAGTGTGCGTACTTCCCCTATGTTCTGTTCCCCTGTAGATTTGTCTAGGATTTGACTAGTAACTGAGGCCTGGGTGAGTTCATTTGCAGACCCAAAAGACTAAGGGTCTTAGTCTCCAGGGTTCCACCAGTCTCTATCTCACCAGTAAACCTGCTTTTTTTTTTTTTTTTTTTAAGTTTTGCCCCACATTTAAGAAAAGTATTATTGATTTACAGAAGTAGGAACTGGGGGTTCAGAGAATGATTTGACTAAGTACACAGGGTCAAGAAAGGGTTAGCCCCCTCTTCTCTCTGACTTCTGGGTCACTACTCTTTCTAGATGACCTCATATTTCCCCCTGGGAACCTTACATTTGGAAAGTTCTCTATAAATATCATATGGAACAGGAAATTTCCCTGAGTTTCAGTAAACCAAAAAATTCAAGTCAGCAGCCATCAAGTCAATTCTGACTCATGGAAACCCCCCATGTGTTCAGAGTAGAACCCTTCTCCATAGGGCTTTCAAGACAGGACCTTTCAGAAGCACACCAGTAGATCTTTCTAATGAGGCACTTCTGGGAGAATTTGAGTGGACAACCTTTTGCTTACAAGTTAGCACTTAATCATCTGCACCACCTAGGGATTCCTTGGGCTGCTGTTGTTAGGTAGCGTGGAGTCAGTTCCGACTCATAGAGACCCTGCACAGGGTTTCCAAGGCTGTAAATCTTTACGGGAGCAGAACACCTCATCTTTCTCCTGCAGAACCGCTGGTAGTTTCAAACTGCTGACCTTGAGGTTGGCAGCCCGATTCGTAACCACTACGCTACTATATCTAGAGGCCTTTTGAAAGCTGTGACTCAACCACTAGAGCCAAGAGAGCACATTTTCAGAGGATTTGACTCCAAGTTTCAGAGTTATCTGGCCTCTCTCATCCTGGCTAGGAGCTCAGCCTTGCTCTGTAGTGCCCACTGCATACACAAAGAAGGAATTCCCACGGAGCTCCCCCTGAGAGCATCCTTTACAGGAATCCAGGCAAAAGTAACTCAACTGTACAAAAAAGGCTTATTTGTAAAAGGCCAGGACAAGTAAACACCCCTGAAGACAATATAAAACATTTCCAATAATAGCAACAATGATGACAACAAAACCAATTGGTATTTGCACTTTCTGGCTTTCAAAGTCTTCTTTATCTCCACAGCTCCATGCTATAGATGGGGAAATAAATATCCTCAAAAGTATTAAATGACCCTGTCAAAGGTCACACAGCCAATTGTATGCTCATCAAAACCACTCTGTGCTGTATTTAGAAAAGAGAGAAGAAACACAGTGTCATCTGCCTCCGCTTTCCAAGTCTTGTGCTGTGCATCAGGATACACAGAGATGAGAAGAAGCAAAGGATACTTTTTTGAAAAGATAAGATCATGACTTTCATTCAAATCTAATAAAATGAATATATGTAAAAGGTTTTATTTCACACATTAATTAATGTGCCAACCAGTTTGCTGTTACAACTGGTTCAGTGCTGTAGGATAAGCTCTGGACCACAAGGTCAATGGTTCAAACTCAACATTCGCTCCTCAGAAACCCTATACAAGGTCACTATGAATCAGAATCAACAGCAGCCCCTCTACCTCTGTGTTTACGCCTGTTTCCTTCAGCAAGTTGTGAGTTCCAGGAGAGCAGAGGACACCATCATTTTTGTATTACTTGCACCAGGCTCAATGTGCAGTAAATAGTAAACTCCAATACGGAATGTGGTTGAATTGAATTGAATTGTTCTTTTGGTTTCCATCCTACCAGAATCACTAATGCTGCTGATGTAGCACAGCTGTTTTGCTTCATGGAAAACTCAGCTCTCTTCTCGTTATTGTTATGTCAATGCCAAGTCTTAGTGACCCTGCACAGAGTTTCTGAGGAGTACCTGGTGAGTTTGGACTGCCAACCTTGTGGTTCACAGTCCAGTGCTTATCCTATAGCACCATACCACAATAAGCACACCTCAACAAGAGAAACACCAATTGTTTTCCTCTTGATTACATTGCAAAATGTAAAGTTTAGAAAGCCTCAGAGGTATCATTTAGTGGAACAAAGGCCTGCACAGTTAATCTTATTTTCAACTACTAATTACATATTAGTACTGAATATCAATTGCCTTTTCTCCCTGGGCATAACTGCACTGAGTCTTTAGTGTCTCCATAACTATCACCCTTCCCATCAGAGAGTACGTATGACCTCATAATGCTGATAATTAACTAACAGTTGCAAAGTAAGGTTTACAAAGCAATATTCATACGTATCATCTTAATTCCTACAGCCACCCTGTGAAGGGAGGATCATCATTAGCACTTCAAGTACAAGGACACTAGCAGTCAATGAGACTGAAACTAAACATCAGAGGATGGATTTACAGCTAGATCATCCAACTGCAAAACAATTTTCTTTCCCCTACCTCATTCCTCTCTGGAGAAAATAAAAGCAAACATGGATGCTAAAGGTTGACATGAACCCGGTAAGTTCTTTATCTCTTATTGTCAAGTGCTGTTGGTTGGTTCTGACTCATAGTGACACTGTATAGGGATTCTGAGGAGCAGCTGGTGGGTTTGAGCCACTGACCTTGTGGTTCGAAGTACAGTGCTTATAATAGGGAGCCACATCAGGAATCCAGGTTCTTTGTCTAGGCCACTGTTAAAGTGACTTGAACAATGAGCAAATAAATCAGCCATGGTTCTCCTTTCTTTAGATTTGGATCATATTCCACATTAACTGTACCAACCCTTTGGAATTTCATGTGATTAGAATAGACAAACGGAAAGGAAACAAGAAATAAATAAGTCAGACCCTATTCTAAGTATTAACTAATTTAAACTTCATAGTAACCTTCTCTGTTATATAGAAAGGCACAGAGAAAGAACACAATGGCGTCAGAAAGTATAAATTGGCTTGTTATCTGTTTTTTAAAATTATTATTGGAACATACACACTCATTCTTTTAAGAATTACCTTTACACCAGAGATGGAGACAGAGACAATGACATGGAGAGATGGAGTGGCTGGTGACTCTGGACTCTGGGAGGGAGAAGGGCTGTGTGTTGATGGCCAGGGGCAGGCTTGTGGGGTGTACCCTTTGGTTATTTGATGATGCATGCAGGCAATTGTAATCATTGCAATGAAACTAAATAAGATAGGATGACTGTAAAGCTAATGTTCTCCCATGTAAACTATCACATTGTTGTTGTAAAGTGCCATCAAGTCGATTCCGACCCATAGCGACCCTGTAAGGGTTTCTGAGGAGCAGCTGGTGAGCTTGAACCGCCAACCTTGCAGTCCAGATGGCTTTGCAGTCTGGCACATTAACCCACAGTGCCACACCAGTACTCCAAACTATCACATAACTCACAATAAATTAAAAAAAAAAAGAATTGCCGTTAGCTGTTTTCAAGCTAAAATAGAAAAGTTAAGTACTTGTTACAGAGATCATTTGACCACAAAGCCAAAAGTATGTATTATCTGTCTCTTTACAGGAAAAGTTTGCCACCTGCTAGTCTAGACAAGGGGTACCAGTATGGACCTGGACTGCTAACCTCAAGGTCAGCAGTTCAAATCCACCAGCTGCTCCTCAGAAACCCTACACAGGGTTGCTATGAGTCAGAACCAACTCAA
>NW_006408601.1:1971638-1977114 GCF_000296735.1 Chrysochloris asiatica
GATATTATTGCTGATATCAGATGGACGTGGACTGAAAGCAGAGAATACCAGAAATATGTTTGCTTGTGCTTTACTGTTTATGCAACAGCTTTTGGCTGTGTGGATAATGACAAGCTATGGACAACATTGCAAAGAATGGGTATTCCAGGACAGAATTAAGAGGCAGTTGTACAAACAGAACAAGGGGACACTGAATGGTTTAAAGTCAGGATAGGCATACACCAGGATTTTATTCCTTCACCATATTTATTCAATCTGTATGCTAAGCAAATTATGCAAAAAGCTGGATTATATGAAGAAGAACATGGCATCAGGATTGGAGGAAGACTCATTAATAACTGGTGATATGCTGATGAGTCAACCTTGCTTGCTGAAAGCAAAGAGGACTTAAAATACTGATGAAGATCAAAAGACCACAGCCTTCAGTGTGGATTGCACCTCAATGTAAAGAAAACAAAAATTCTTACAACTGACCAATAAATAACATCATGATTAATGGAGAAGAGATTGAAGTAGTCAGAGATACCATTTTGTGTGGATCCACAATCAACACTTACAGAAGCAGCAGTCAAGAAATCAAATGGCATATTGCATTAGACAAATGTACATTACAAAACCTCTTTAAAGTGTTAAACAGCAATGATGACAGTTTGAGGACTAAGGTGCACCTGACCCAAGCCATGGTATTTTCAAAAGTCTCATATGTATGTGAAAGTTGAACAATAAAGGCTGAAGAAGAATTGATGCATTTAAGTTATGGTGTTGGAGAAGAATATTAAATGCACCGTGGATTTCCAGAAGAACAAACAAATCTGCGCTAGAAGAAGTACAGCCAGAATGTTCCTTAGAAGCTAGGATGACCAGACTTCATCTCTCATCCATCAGACGTGTTATCCAGAGGGACCCGTTCCTGGATAAGGACATCATGCTTGGTAAAGTGGAGGGTTAGCATAGAAGAGAAAGATCCCCTCCCCACAAAAAAAGATGAATTGACACAGTAGCAGCAGTAATGGGTTCAAGTGTAGCAACAACTGTGTGGATGGTGCAAGAGCAGGCAGTGTTTTGTTCTACTGTGCCTAGATAGGGTCACTTTGAGTTAGAACCGACTTGACAGCACCTGATAACAACAACAACTAGTTTGGAGGCTGACTTCCTCAGGGTTTAAGATATGAGGATGCAGGGAAAGATTGAGTCCCCACTGAATAGTTTTCATCTTGTCTAGATGGGTCTGGTAAAAAGAGTTGGGGATAGGATTCTTATGATTCAATAATGAGTAATCGTTATCATGACTAATTGTCACAACTGTAAAGGTATAATTTTGTAACAAAATAGGGAGAGTTCAGAAACAGAGGACCCTCAGACCATCAAGGGAGAAGAGCACAAGCGGAATGTATGACCCTGTCTAGAGAAGCAGCAACACCAGAGATGGAGGCAGAGATGAGGACATGGAGAGAGGGAGCGGCTGAGGACTCTAGACTCATGGAAAGAAAGGGACTGAGTGCTGGCAGCCTGGAGGCAGACTTGCAGAATGTACCCTTATGGTTGTTTAAGTTGTTATATATTCCTGAGTGTGTTTGTGTGCATTTCCCCACCTCCCCCCACCCCACCCCCAAAAAAGCAAATAGTGTTGAATGATGTTGCACAGAGAAGATTGTAATTATTGCAATGAAACGATGGTGTAAACCTGATGTTCTCCCATGTAAGCAATCACTCAGTTCACAATAAAAACAAATAAATAAAAGAAAAAAAAGATATAAGGATCATAAGGGATATCATATATAGATTATCCACTAAAGGTGCTTAATATATAGTCCAGTTTTCTCACTTGGCACTTCGTATTGAGTGATAAATGACTAGCCCAAGTACTGGGATGAGCAGTTGTCTCCCCTGTTGGTCTTGTCACCAACAGAATGCTTGATGGTATTACTATGATATTATAATGGTAACAGTATCTTCCTATGGATGGAGCCAATATTTCCATGAA
Organism: Chrysochloris asiatica; assembly: GCF_000296735.1. NCBI lineage: Eukaryota > Metazoa > Chordata > Mammalia > Afrosoricida > Chrysochloridae > Chrysochloris > Chrysochloris asiatica. The sequence continues at coordinate 1,973,623 of NW_006408601.1, forward strand.
CTTTATATCTTCCTAGAAGCCTGGTTTGCTGGAGCACATAGATCCCAGTCTTTCATAGTAACAGTGACGATAGATAACATACATAGTGCTTATCTGTGCCAGGCCTTGGTCTAAGTGATTAATGTGCATTTACTCCCCTAGCAGAAAGGGTGTTGTTAAGTGCAGTCAAGTCAGTTCTGTGACCCTGTATAGGGTTTCTGAGGAGCTGTCAGTAAGTTTGAACAGCCAACCTTGTAGTTCAAAGTCCAGTGCTGATCCTACAGAACCACACTAAGAGTCCTATATAATAAAAATATGGATGAATATAAGAGGGCTTCAAAAAGTTCATGAAAAAATGGAATTTAAAAAAAAATGTGATTTTTCTACAAACATTTTGAAGCTCCCTTGTACTGTAGTCTTTCTACTTCCACTTGAGTTTTTCCTACTATCTTTCATGAATATAGACACAAAAATCCCTAATACAATACTGCAAATAGAATTCAGCAATATATTATAAAAATTAAACAGTATGACAAAGTGGGATTTATTCTGGGGAGATACGGCTGATTCAGTATTCAAAAATCAATCTATGTAATCTATTATAAAACAGGGAAAAAAATCACATAATTTTATGGAATGATACAGAAAAATCATTAGACAGAACTAAACACCTATTCAACAATTGATCAAAATGGTTAGAGAAATAGGAATAGAAGGGGAATTTCTTCAATTAGATGAAGAACATCTACCAAAAAAAAAAAAAAAATCTACAGGCAAGCATTGTACTTAAAGATGAAAGATTGAATGTTTTCTCTAAGTGTGGGAACAAGATAAGCTCTCACCACTCTTATTCAAAATAGTGCTGGAAGTTTTAGCCAGTGCAATAAAGCAGGAAAAGAAAATTAAAAGCTTAAAAATTAGATAGGATGTGAAGTAAAGCAATCCCTATTTGCAAATGACATGATGGTTTACATCATGAGAAAATCTAAAGGAATCTACAAAAAAACAAGAGCAAAACCTCCTAGAATTAAGAAATGAGTTCAGCAAGGATGTAGTACACAAAACAAATATAAACAAATCAAATATGCCTATATACTAATAATGAACACATGGGCACTGATTTTAAAAATACCATTTTTACTTGAATTCCAAAATTATAAAATAATATCTACTTCAGGTGTAAATATAGCAAAATATATACAGATTTGTATGCTGAAAACTATATAATATTGACAAAATAAAAGAAGATCTAAATAAAAGAGATTGGAAGACTCAACATAGTAAAAATCTCAGTTCCTTTCAAATTGATATATAGGTTCGACATAATTCTTATCAAAATCCCCAACAGCATCATTTTTGTAGATATAGATAAAATCATTCTAAATTTTGTAAGGACAGGCAAATGAAAAATAATAGCTAAAATAATTTTTAAAAAGAAGAGTAAAATTAAAGGGATCAATCTACCTGATTTCAAGACGTATCATATAGCTACAAGAGTAGAGATATATGATATTGGAAGAGACAGAACAGAGAATCTAGCATTAGCTACATAAAATCTGTCCAACTGATTTTTTTATAAGGGTGCATAAGCAATTTAATACAGAAAAAAAATAGCCTTGTCAGCAAATGGTGTTGAAACAACTAGACATCCATAAGCAAAAAGAAAGAACCCCAAGCTAAGTCTCAGACTTTATATAAAACTTAACTGAACATGGATAACATCTTAAATACAAAAAGTAAAAACTTTTAGGGGGAAAAAAGATAGAAGAAAATCTTCAGTTTCCAGGGTTAGGTAAACTAGTCTTAGATTTAACACCAAAAGCATGATCCATCAAAAATAAATAAATAAATAATAATAATGATGATGATGAATTAAATTCCATCAAAATTAAAAGCATTTGCTCTACAAAAGACCATATAAAGAGGATGGAAAGACAAGTTACAGATTGGGAGAAAATATTTGCAAATCAACTATATGACAAAGGATCATTGTTGTTATTAAGTGCCATCAAGTCATTTCTGACTCATAGTGACCCTGTATAGGGTTTCCAAGGAGCAGCTGAGTGTCAAGAATATATAAGGAATTCTTAAAAAGTATCAGTAAAACACAATCCAGATAGAAAAGGAATGTGGTGCAGAGAATTACTTGATAAGACTCTTCTAGCTATAGTTTTCATAACTCCCACCAAATGTCTGTGTACTTGTTATGTTGTGTTGTTGTTGTTGTTATGTGCCATGGAGTCGGTTCTGACTCATAGCGACCCTGCACAGGGTTTCTGAGACTGTAAATCTTTATGGGAGCAGAAAGCCTTGTCTTTCTCCTGCAGAACAGCTGGTAGTTTCGAAATGCTGTCCCTGAGGTTAGCAGCCGATTCATAACCACTACGCTACCAGAGTTCCTTTGTTATGTTGTTGTTGTTAGGTGCCATCGAGTCAGTACTGACCTTATGCGCAACAGAACAAAACACTGCCCGATCCTGGGCCAACCTCACTATTGTTGCCACGCATGAGTCCATCTATGCTGCCACTTGGCCAATCCATCTTATTGGGGGTCTTCCTCTTTTTTTCTGACCTTTCACCTTACGAAACATGATATCCTTCTCCAGCAACTGCTCCCACCTGACAATATGTCCGAAGTATGAGGGACGACGTTTGGCCATCTTGGCCTCCAAGGAGCACTCTGGTTATGTTGTTAGGTACTGACAAGTTGGTTCTGACTCCTAAAAACCCTATGCACAACAGAAGACATGATCTGTTCCCAGTGACATCTTCACAATAGCCATTATGTTTGAGCCTACTGCTACTGCCGCTGTATCAATACATCTTGATTTTCCTCCTTTCTGCCCCACGCCATTTTTATTGGCAAAAGACACAAACAGCCATTTCACTGAAAAGAATATGCAGATGTTAGATAAACACATGACAAGATGCTTAACCTTATTAGTTATTGTTGTTGCTGTTATGTGTGGTCCAGTAGATTACAATCCATAGTGCAGTTGGTGAGCTTGAACCAACGACCTTGCAGTTCAAACAACTTTGCACTCTGACACATTAAGCCCACAGTGCCACAATTCAACTACAATAAGATTTCACTCTTCACTAACTAGAATAGCTAAAATGAAACATAATGACAGCATGAAATGCTGGTGATAATTCACAGACACTGAATCACTTATACTGCTGGTAGGAGTGAGAAATGATAAAGCAACTTTAAACAGTTTGGCAGTTTCTTTTAAAATGAAATATACAGCTACCATATGAACCAGTAATTGCACTCATGGGTAATTTATCCCAGAGAGAAAAAAATGTGTACAACTAAAAAACCCAAACACAAACATATATAGCAAGTTTATTTATAATAGCTAAAAACTGGAGATCCAGATGTCTGTCCTTCAGTGAATGAATGGTTAAATTAACGTCTCCGCGGGAGAAAGATGAGGCTTTCTACTCCCGTAAAGATTTACACCCTTGGAAACCCTGTACAGGGTCGCTATGGGTCGGACCCGACTCGAT
>NW_006408601.1:1977414-1979458 GCF_000296735.1 Chrysochloris asiatica
CAAGTCTGTTCTGATACATAGCAACCCTGTATAGGGCTTCCAACGAGCAGCTGATGTGTTTGAACAGCCAACCTTATGGTTCACGGTCCAGTCTTTATCATACTGTACCTACAGAAACAATTGGATAAATCTTCAGAGAATTTCACTGAGTTAAAAAAGGCAATCTCAAGTAATTATATATTATACAATTCCATCTATGTAACATTCTTGAAATAACCAAATTACAGAAATGCAGAACCAATTAATATTGCCAAGGAGGCCTGGGAGCAGGAGAAAAGTGATGTGGCTATAGAAAAAGGGCAACATGAGGGATCCTAGTCGTGGGCTAACTGTTCTGTATCATTCATGACTGTATCTGTGTTCTAGCCATGATACTGAACTATATTAGTTTTGCAAGTTTCTCATTAGCAGACACTGAGTAAAGCGTATATGGAATCTGTTGTTTCTTCCTTAAAACCCCATGTGAATCTACAATGATCTCAAAATAAAAAGTTTTATTTTAAAAAATTGATGAACAATCTCATTTAAAGCTTCATAGGAAAATTAAGAGTAAGTCCTTTGAATTGCATAGCCTTTCCAGTGCTAAGAGAACTTTCACACCCATTGTTTCATAGACTCACTAGCTCATTCTTATATGTATGTACGTAGTCATTAAAAAATTATCTATCAGGCATTGTGCTTGGGTTCAGGTGACAGTTATAAGATCTTCAATTCATTCTCTCAAGGAGCTCCCAGTCTTGCTATCTTCATTCAACCAAGTGAGGTAAACAGCGCAGATATAATCATTCCTGCTTTTAAATGACAAACATGAGAGTAACACAGTAAGTTCACCTTGGGATTGACAGTAGAACTGAGTCAGCTTCTTGAATTATGTGCTTTCCATTTGACCAACATTAAAGCAAAATGGTAACAAACACAGGCTCTGGAGTCGGACAAGCTGAATTTAAACCTCAGTTCCACCATTCATTAGCTGTTTGTCCTTGGGTGAGTTCCTTAATCATGTCATGCCTCTCTGTTTCTTCCTCTGTAAGATTGGGATCATTTCTGTTACAGGATTTTGTGGTGTTTCAATGAGTTGTTTTGTGTATGGTGGTGGTGGTGGTAGTGGTTATGTGCCGTGGAATCGGTTCAGACTCATAGCGACCCTGTACAGGGTTTCCAAGGCTATAAATCTTTACGGGAGCAGAAAGCTTCATCTTTCTCCCACGGAACAGCTGGTAGTTTCTAACTGCTGACCTTGCGGTTCACAGCCCAATTCGTAACCACTACGTTATGAGAGCTCTTTGTTTTGTGTATAGTAGTTAAAAATGCCTGACAAATAAGAGTCAGTCAGTAAGCCTATAACTGATTGGAATACCTAAAATGGGGCTACAATGTGCCCAGTGAAGGAGGCTTCCTATGGAGCCTCTGCATTACATAAGACTATAGGTGGAAACCTGAACCACATCCAGATCTTCAGAGATTGGAAATTTCCACTGGAAAGGATGAGCAGACCAGCCTGGAGTGGCTAGAAGAAAAGAAGATACTTCTTGAAAGAAAGACTTACAAGAAAAATACAAAACAATATAGGCAGACCGACTGTTACTATAAGAACAAGCAAGTTGATTGCCCAGGAGACATCAGGGCAAGTGGTCAGGTCCCCTCAGTGTAAACCCCCTCCCAAGACTAAGACTCAATGGAAATACACGTGCTGATTGCTGATCACGCTCATCACCAATAAGTGGAAGTGAGGGAAACACAGCAATGAAGCTGCAGGCTATGCCCTACAATGTTCAATAGATTCCCATGAACCCAGATGGAGACTTGGTTGGCCAGCAGTGTGGCAAGACCTGGGGACTCTTGGGCCCAGAGTCAGTGACATAGCCACAGAGGACTAGAGTAAAAAGTGAAGTGTCCAGCTAATAAGAAGAGAGGGCATATGCATAAGAACACCCACACTTGCAGATAATAAATACCCACTTGACCTGGCTTCAATGACTGGATGATCAGAGCTCAACCAGAAGAAGAAAGAAGAGGAAAAAAAGAGTAATCTGATACAATTTGA
>NW_006408601.1:1981398-1985089 GCF_000296735.1 Chrysochloris asiatica
TTGGAACCGACTCGACACCACTTAACAACAAACAACAACTTATATATGAAAAGCACGCTGGTAGCCTAGTGGGTTACATGTTGAACTACCAATATTCTGGACTCCTGGTGTGGTGCTGTAGGATCAGTACTAGACTGTGAACCACAAATTTGGCAGTTCAAACCCACCAGTAGCTCCTCAGAAACTCTATAAAGGGTTGCTATGTGTTGGAAATGACTGTACGTCACTTAACAACAACAGCACATATATTCTCTGAGTTGGATTTGACTTGACGCCAGTGGGTTTTGTATACGTATTCTATATCATGTAGAGAGGTTCTGCGAGGGGTCTTCATTTACTATAAGGCAGGTGGGTAGAAATAGTTAAGATTTCCCTTTGAGAGAATAGAGAAATGGCATCTTTGGCTAAAGTTTCAAAATGTCCAATGACAGAATTGGGACTAAAGTTAAAAGACATGAATATTTTTAAGAAAATTTAAAAATAAGAGATATCCCCAAATCTCTTGGCCACACAAGGAAACTGTGGTATCTGCTCAACCTTTCTGTCTTGTCTTCCTCTCCCCTTTCTTCAGCTCATGGCCATATGTCAGAGTATGCATATGCTTAGTGCAGCCAGATGGATAAGGCATGAAGACAGTAATCAGTTATCTCCCACAACAATGACTCACTTTTCCACCTGTCCAACAATCATGGATTAATCATGAGCCCTGCCTCCCCAACAGGTGGTACCTGTGATCACATGACCATTTTAGATCTACTTGTCAGATAAAGAGTTCATCCCTATATAACTGTCAATGAGCTGTGTATGAATGGAAGAGGGCAGATGTGGTCTTTAACTTAGTAAACTGTTCTCTGACTTGGTAGTTCAGTGTCTGGTGTCTTCTGACTGAGTTGATGAGGCAGTTCTGATCAATCCCATTATGGAATGTCAGCTCCAATGAGATCATGGCAGGTCTCACACTCAAGGATTTGCCCAACTGTTTCTAGGTGGGACATCAGATCACTCACTGTACCACACCTTCCTGGAACCATCCGGCACTCACTGCTTAAGTTTCACTAGTGGTTAATGGCAGAGATTTTTAAGATCCAGTTTCATATTTGTATTTGTCAATCTCACAAACTATAAAAGCCACCCAAACACCTACCTTCTATCTACCTTCCAGCCTTTTTTTTTTTTTTTTTTTAACTTTTTATTGTGGATTGAGTGAAGGTTTATTGTGGATTGAGTGAAGACAAGATCATCAGTTTTACATTTAACAAATTATGCACGTTTCATCTCAATGATTGCAATCCCCTTCATGTAACAACAGTTATCCTGCTTCCTCCCTGGGATTCCCTTTTCCATTCCACCCAGCTTCCCATCCCTTCTCACCTTTGTTCTTAGGTAGATGTTTCCCTTTCAATTTTGAATGATTGACCATTCCATGGTGAACATACCTTACTAGTGTTGTTGTCCCCCTATGTACCTATCTACTGCTTGGCTGAAAACTGGGCCATGAGGGTGAGTCCATTTCCAGACCTGAAGGGTAGTCGAGGGCCCAGTCTCTTTTGGACCAGTAAACCTGACTTTTTTTATTATTATTTTTATTTGTTCTACTTTTTCCTCCCATTCTATCTGGGATCGTCTGGTGTGATCCCTTTCAGAGCAGGGGGTAGTAATAGCTGAGCACCATCTAGTTCTTCTGGTCTCAGAGTCATGGAGACTGATGTTCACATGTTCCATTAGTTCATGGGACTAATTGATTCTAAGCTTCTTCAATTCTCATCACTCTTCTTTCTTCTGCACATGGAGAGACCAATAGTTGTACCTTAGATGGTCATTCATGAACTTTTAAGATTCCAGGTGCTATTCACCAAAGTAGGATACAGAACAGTGTCTTTGTTATGCCCATGGACAATGGTGTCTCTTGAGACTATGGTTCTGAGTCCCCAGGCCCAGGAACTCATTCTAACCTATCTCTTACACCTCCAAATGGCATACAAATCATTTTCAAACCATGTGTCCTGATTTGAGGTTTGGAAAATAAAGGTGCCATAGTTTAAGACTAGAATAGTTGAGGCTGGACATAAATGGAAAGCAAATTATTTCTCAACCATACCACTGACACAAAGAATGAAGGATGCTGCACCCCAAGGAGAAGCATTTGTACAATTGCTTGACTTGTGAGCTAAACTAGCTGCTGTTTTCATCAAAGACCCCTTTTACTCAAAAGACTGACAATCTATGGCCATTCAGATGTGTTACCTAGTAGACATGTTCTTGAAAATAAATGAAGTGAGTCTGTCACTGCAAGGAAAACAGCTGAAGGGGTTTTTTGTTGGTGTTCGCTTGCCTTGTTTTATTTTGGTTTTCAATATTAGGGATGCAATGAGTGTAGGATACTGGTTTTCAGAAAAGTTGAGACATTTGCCTATTAAATAAAGAAAAGGTGCAGAAGAAGCAGAATTGACGGGTATGATCCGTTTGTTTGTCTTGTTGTTTATGGGTCAGAGGAGACCAAGAGCTAGGATTGGCCTGCAGGTCTCCCACTTTGGACCAATGAGCTGGGTAATTGTGTTTCAAAGTTACATCTCACTTTACCGTATTTCGTGCAGATTTTGTGAAACTGACTTGTATTACTTTCCCAGGGCTGTTGTAACAAATTACTGTAAACTAGAATTCCTAGCGTGGATAAATAAGCATAGGATAAGCACGGGACCACCAGGTCAGTTTGATTGCAAGGTCAGCAATTCAAACTCACCAGTCACGCCTCAGAAACCCCATACAGGATCTCACAATGGCATGTAACCAACTCAACAGCACTTACTTAACAACAAAAACAGATGGCTGAAAACAACAGAAATATATTCTCTCATAGTTTCAGAGGCTAGAAGCCTAAAATTAAGGTATCAGTAGAGTTAATCTCTTTCTCTAAAGACTCTAGGGGAGAATCTAGTCCATGTCTTTCTCTTAGTTTCTGGTGTTTCAGGCCATCCTTGGCATAGCTTGCTTTTAGATGCGTCACTCCAGTCTCAGCCTCAATTGTCATGTGATATTCTCTCCGTGTTTCTCTCTGTGTGTCTCTTCTCTTTTTATAAAGATACAGTCATATTAGATTAAGGGCCCAAACTGCTCCAGTAAGACCTCATCTTAGTTAATTACATCACCACAAATAATATTTCTAAATGCGGTCACATTCCAAGGTTCCAGAAAGGACATGACTTTGGGATTCTATTCAACCCAGTATACTCTAATTTCAGTTTTGAAGTGAATTAATATTATCATTCCAATTCTTAGATGGATCATGAGGAAATAGATGCAGTAAAAGGGCTAAAACATCAAAATGTGTGATCTAATTGAACCTAGATCAGCTTCTGCTTTAAAGTTCCTCCATCAAGGGGTTTCATACAAATGAAACATAATTCTGAGTCCCTAAAGCCTTGGAAACTGACCTAGGTGCACACTGAAAATTTAATGCACTGAACTGAAAGATCAGTTTCAACTGCAAGGTCAGCGATTCAAATACACCAGCCGCTACTTGAAAACCCTGTACAGGGTCCCTGTGAGTCAGAACCAACTTGACATCACTTAAAAACAACATCTTTTCTTAAGGCCCTTGAGAAGTAGTTTCACCAGAGCATCTCAAACCTTTTGTAATAGAAACATGATTTACAAGTTTCTAAGGAGCTCTGGTAGCGTAGTGGTTACGAAT
>NW_006408601.1:1985904-1989732 GCF_000296735.1 Chrysochloris asiatica
ATATATATGTATATATATATGATAAGCACTGGAGCACAAGGTCAGTTTGAACAGAAGCGTGGGCAGTTCAAACTCACTAGCTGCTCTTTGGAAACCCTGTATAGGTTCTCTAGGAGTCAGAAACAACTCGACAAAACTTAACAATAACAATAAATCTGTATATGTGGAGTCCTGGTGTGGTGAGGTACAAAGCATTGACCACAAGGTCAGTTTAAATCTTCACAGGCTTTAAAGCCTTGGAAGCCCTATACAAGGTTGCTATGAGTCAGAAATGATGCAACAGCACTTACTTAATATATGAGTCCTGGTGTGGCATGTGGGTTAATGCACTGGACTGAAAAGTTGGTTCGAACTGCAAGGTCTGTGGTTCAAGCTCACCAGCTGCTCCTTAGAAACCCTATAGAGGGTCACTGTGGGTCAGAACCAACTCTACGGCACTTAACAACAACAACATATATATGGGGCAGGGAGATGATGAAATTGAAGAATCTTATCAACTTTAGTGTGAAATTGGTCAACACATAATCAAGATGCCTTGATTGTTACGGGTGATTGGTATGGAAGGTTGGAAACAAAGAAAAAGGATCAATAGTAGGAAAATATGGCCTTGATGATAGAAATGATGCTGGATATAACATGATAGAATTTTGCATAACCAATGACTTAATCATCATAAATACCTTTTATTCAACAATGTAAAAGATGACTATACACATGGACCTCACTATATAGAATACACAGGAATCAAATTGACTACATTTGTGGGAAGAGAGAGAGACTCTGGGTGTAGTGTTTTAGGATAAGCACTGGACTGCTAACCACAATGCTGGCAGTTCAAACCAAGCAGTGCTCCTCAGAAACCTTATACAAGATCGCTATGAGTCAAAACTGACTCAGTTTCACACAACAAAACCCAAAACATAAGTATTGACATCTTAACAATACTAAATCTTCCAATTCATGAATGTGGAATAGCTTTCCATTTTTTAAAAGTATTCTTTAATTTATTTTAGCAGTACTTCATAGTTTTCATTGTATAAGTCTTTCATGTCCTTGGTTAGATTAGATTTAAGCTATCTTTTGGTGACAGAAATGGATTCTACATTTATGCACTGCCTTTGCATAGGTCTTCACTTGATGAAAAATGCCATTTTTATATAGATGTTGAAAGTTGAGTTATATTCAGTGATCACTTTTTATAGGTGTGCAGTAACAAGATCATCACCCCTGATATTATAATTGTGTTATATTATGGAACATGTCCTAACAACCTGAAGACCGCTGTTCTTCCAACAGTCTAACTTTTATTTTTGCCCATAGATCTTATCTGCTGTTGAAAGCTATACTACATTCCCTTCTTGAATGGAATTATTATGGTCATTAAAATTTTCAAGGATATCAGATGAATAAGCAAGTCTGATGATCTAATTCAGATCTTTACAAAGTTGCAGGGAAAATGTTTTCTTATCATACAGAAACACTTATTGATCTTAAAAAACAAGCTTGACAGACCAGCCTGGAGCAGCTAGAGGAATAGAAGATACTTCTTGAAAAAAAGAGCAGCAGGAAAAAATCCAAAACAAAAATGGCAGTCTGATTGGCTACTACAAGAACAAGCAAGTTGTTCGCCTAGGAGCCATCAAGGCAATCAATCAAGTCTCTTCAGGACAAACCCCTCTCCAAGACTGAAATTCAAAGGGAACACATGAGCAGGCATGTAAGCTCGCTGGCAACCATGTTGGTCTACTGGTGAGTGGAAGAGTGGGAAAGGTAGCAATGAAGATATGGGCTGAGTTTGACCATGTTCCATAGACTACCATCAACCTGGAAAAGAGAAAGAGAAGAGGAAGGGTTGGCTGGTCTGAAGTGTGGTGAGAACTGGGGACTCCTGAGTCCATGGACAAGGACATAGCCAAGGAGGGCTAGAGCTGAGAGTGAAGCATCCAGCTGATATGAAACGAGGGGAGGGAGACACACAAGAATGCCCAAACTTGTAGATAATACCCATTCAACCTAACTTCGATGGCTTTATGATTGAGGAAAAAAATTTTTAAAAAAATTTTTAAATAAAGGAAACAAGTGTAATTTTCTACAATTTGATGAAATTGACCTATAATTATGGATGTAGTAGCTCAAAATACCAACTGAGAGTGAGGGAGTCTTCACATTTAGAATCATCCTATCCCTTCCATATCCAGGGTTGATAGAGATGGACAACTTAGACATTGGCTACCCAAAATGGGGGGTGGGGAGGGGAGGATAAAGGCATGAAGTGACTGGCTTACAAGTTTTCAAGAGGGAGTTTAGTTTCACTATTTAACTATTCTGCAGGGGAAGCTAATCTCCCTGCTGAATAGTTTTCATCCAGTCTAGATGGGTCTGGTGAAAGGGGATAGTAATATGATTCTTATGATAAATAGTAATTGTTATCATGACTAATTGCAACTGTCACAACTGTAAAAGTAGAAGTTTTGTAACAAAAACGGGGAAGTAATTTAATCTTACAATCCAGAAACAGAGGACCCTAGGACCATTAAGGGTGAAGAATATGAGCAGAATGTGGGACCCTATCCAGAGAGCAGCAACATCAGAGGGGGAGGCAGAGATGAATACACAGAGAGATAGAGCAGTTGAGGATTTTAGACTCATGGAAAGAAAACAGCTGTGTTCTGGCAGCCAGGAGACAGGCTTGCAGAATGTACCCTTTGGTTGCTTAAATGATTATATTTTCCTGAGTATTTTTGTGTACACCCCCACCCCCTGCCACCCCCAAAAATAGACAAAAATCAGAGGGAATAGAAGCAAATACTGTTGAATGATGATGCATGGAGGGGATTCTAATTATTGAAATGAACTGATTAGTGTAAAACCTATGTTCTCCCATGTAAACTATCACTCAATTCACAATAAAAGCTTTTAAAAAAACAAGCTTGATAAAAAATTTATGATTTTTGAAGTAGTCATTTTTGTAATTTACATTTTCTCAGTTTTTACCAACTTTTGGGTTACAATTCACAAACTAACTTAACATGTCACAGTTCAAATGCTCTTTACAGAGTTTGTTTCCTCAAAATTCATCTGACCTTTGCATGCAGCATCTATCACTTATGACCAGCTTCCATATGTCACAGAGTAAAAGAAATAACCTAGAATTTAACATTTTGGCCTTTATAGAATTCAACATTTTTTAATTTTCGCTTCAGAATATTTAGCTGAACCTAATCTTTTTTTTTTTTTTTTTTTGAAAAACAACTAAACTTTCCTAGTGAGGAAAACAGTGTATTGATTTACATCCTGGGACAAATTTCTTAATCTGAGTAACAGCACCAGATCATGTTCCTGTCATTCAAGGAAACAAGTCAACAGCAAACAAAACAACCAGTTATCTTTGAGTCAAATCTGATTGGAAAAAACAAACTAACTAAAGTCCAACCAGTTGCTGCTGAATCAATTCCAGAGTAGAACTGAGTTCCAATGGTTATGATTTTTCAGAAGTGGATCACCAGGACTTTCTTCCATGATGCCTCTGGGTGGATTTAAATGTCAACCTTTCAGTTAATACCCAAGCATTTAGCACCTTACATTACCCAAGGAATCCTGCAAGGAAATATCCCTACCAAAAGCTTAAGTTGTTGTTGTTGTTATCAGGTGCCATTGAGTTGGAACCAACTCATAGTGACCCCATACACAGCAGAACGAAACAATGTCCGATCCTGGGCGAACCTCACTACCGCTGCCACACTTGAGTCCATCAATGATGCCACCTGGCCAAACCATCTCATTAGGGGTCTTCCTCTTTTTCTCTGACCCTCCACCTTACCCAGCATG
>NW_006408601.1:1990202-1991544 GCF_000296735.1 Chrysochloris asiatica
TGTGCTCTTTGATCTTCATCAGTAAATGTTTCAAGCCCTCTTCACTTTCAGCAAAAAAAGCTTAAGTACTAGTTCCCATTTGTTGACAATGGCAGCCTTCATAATTTTATGCAGTTATGGACTAGTTGAATTGGTTGAAAACCAAAAAAAAAAAAGAAAAAACAAAACAAAACATTATTCCTTTATATCATCATCCTGTTCAAATTGTATATATACTAAAAGGTGGCACTATAGAATAAGCTCTGGATTGCCAATTCAAAGTCTGCCGTTCAAACCTACCAGACCTTTTGCAGGAGAAAGTTGAAGCTTTCTGGTCCGGTAAAGATTTACATACTTAGAAACCCTATACAGGTCACCATGGGTCAGAATCGACTTGATGGCTGTGAGTTTTTTTAGAGAGAAATCACCATGTTATCAATACACACACACACAAAGGGGAGTCAAAATTATCCACTCTCTGGTTATATTAAACATCCATTCAATCCACAGCTGACAACAACATTGAATGAGCACATGAAGTGATTATGTTGCATAGACAAGTGACAATGAATTATGTGGTCAATTATTTGCAAATCAGCCATGGCTCAGCCTATGAAATAATCCACAACAGACCTGGGTTTCAAAAAGTTTGTGCAAGATGGTTACTGAAACAATTTATACTGGTACTAGTACAATGAAAGATACATTGATCAATGGAACAGAATTGAGAATCCAGAAATCAACCCATCCACATACAGCCAGCCAACTGATTTTCGACAAAGTGCCTAGGTATATTTCATGGGATGGAGATAGTCTCTTCAACAGATGGTGCTGGCAGAACTGGAAAGTGATATGCAAAAGACTGAAGCAAGACCTTTACCTCACCCTCTAGACAAAAACCAACTCAGCATGGATTAAAGACCTTAATGTGAATCCCAGAATTATAAAGGCCATCACTGAAAAAATAGGGGGGAATGTGAGAGCTCTGATACAGGACATACACAGACTACCAAACATTATGAAAAATTACACACAAAAAAGTAGACAAAATAGATGATTGGGACATACTAAAAATGAAAAACTTATATGCATCAAAAGACTTCACCAAAAAAGTAAAAAGGGAGCCCACAGAATGGGAAAAAACTTTTGCAATGATACATCAGACAAGGGAGTGATTTCTAAAATATATAGGGACCTACAAAACCTCTACAAGAAAAGGACAAATAACTCAATTTAAAAATGGGCACACTGTTATCATGACTAATTGCGACTGTCACACTTGTAAAAGTAGAAGTTTTGTAACAAAAAAAGGGGAGTGGTTAATCTTACAGTCCAGAAACAGAGGACCCTAGGACCATCAAGA
>NW_006408601.1:1993519-1997587 GCF_000296735.1 Chrysochloris asiatica
GCATGAAGAGACTGGCTTACAAGCTTTCAATAGGTAACCTAGTTCCAGAGGTTACAGGGAAAGGTAGAATCTCCACTGAGTGGTTTCCAACCTGTCTGGATGGGGCTGATGAAAGGAGATGAGGATAAGACTCTGTGGTTCAATAGTGAATGATTGCTATCAGGACTGACTGTGAATGTTGGAAAGGTAAAGGTTGGAAAGACATTTTGTAACAAAAGGAGGGGAGTGGTTGATTTTGCAGTCCAGGAAAGGAGGTCCCTAGAACCACCAAGGGAGAAAAGCAGAGTATGGGACCCTATCCAGAGAAGCAGTGATGCCAGAGATGGAGCGGCTGGGGACTCTGAACTCAGGGAGAGAGAGGGGCTGTGAGCTGATGGTCGGGGGGTAGGCTTGCAGGGTATACCCTTTGGTTGTTTGATGATACATGAAGGGGATTGTAACCATTGCAGTGAAACGAAATAAGGTAGGATGAATGTAAAGCTAATGTTCTCCCATGTAAACTATCACATAATTCACAATAAAAACTTAAAAAAAAAAAGTCAACCATCAGCTGAAATATTGATATTTAAAATTTTCTGGGACTCTTAAGGGTCAGTATTGTAACACTGTCAGGAAAAAGGTTCAGCAGTCAACAGTGCTCATTATAGTGAGATGCTCACTGACGAGCTGAAGCCTAAATTTCTTATTAAATGCAAAGAACTGCTATCTAAGAGCATTGTGATCTTACATGACAATGCACATCCACACACCTCTGCTCACACTGGTGTTGTTGTTGTTAAGTGCCATTGAGTTGAGTCCAACTCATAATGACCCTGTGTAGGGTTTCCTGCAAATCAACCTTGCAGTCCAGCACATCAACCCATTGAGCCACTGTTGACACTCTGCAGGAACTTTATTTTGAAGTGCTAAAGCATCCTACCTATAGTACTGATCCTGCTCCATTGGACTTTCACCTGTTTGGTCCCTTGAAAGCAGCCCTTTGAGGAAGAAGGTTCACCTCTGATGAAGAAGTAAAGACAGTGGTTCATTCATGGTTCACAGCTTAGCCTAAAACATTTTTTAATAAAATAGCTTGTTGACAGATGGACAAAGTGTATTGAAAAGTAAGGAGATTATGTCCAAAAATGATGTATTTGTCCTTTCCAAAAGTTGATTAAAATAAATTCTACAGCCAGAGTTCAGATAATTTTTTATTCACCCTTGTGTGTACACATGTGTGTGTATGTGTATTTATTGTTGTTAAGTACTAGTGAGTTGATTCTGACTCATATCAAACCTGTATAGGGTTTCCAAGGAGCAGCTGGTGAGTTTGAACTGCCAACCTTGTGATTCAAGCCAAACTTACAGTCCAATGCTTATCCTACAGTACCACACCAGGACTCCATATATTGTTGTTGTTTTTGCTAAGCGTCTCTGAGTTGGTTCTGACTCATAACGACCCTGTGTAGGGTTTCCAAGGAGCACTTGATGAGTTTGAATTGCCAGCCTTGAAGTTCAAACTGACCTTTCATTCCTGCACTTATTCTATAGCCAGGATTCCCGGACTTCATAGCTATATATGTATATATATATATACATATATATGTGTGTGTGTGTATATATAATATATATACATATATATATATAAAATATACATACATATTTTATACATCATATATATATATATATATATATATATATATATATATATACACACACACATTTGTCAAATTTCAATGAAATACTCTTTGTTAGCTCTGTGTGTTTTATGAGTTGGCATTTTATGTCATTAACCAGTTCCTGAACACACTGCACCACTGTACCATTTGAAAGGGCACTTAACACATATTCTTTGCCATAGATTTGACTAACATTTTCAAGCAAATGTCTTCAGTGGACTCTTTGAGTATGTGTCAGTAATTGTTATATAGTGCTTTAGTCTTCGCAACCTGAAGCATTGCTTTATAAGAAGCCTGCAAAATATGATATGAAATACTGAATATTTGCCTTTTTAAGCTTTTAAATAATTATGTATTTTTAATATCCTGTCAAATAATTCTTTTTTGTTATGAACTGAAAGCTTTATGTATATTTATATGTGTGTGATGCTGTAGGATAAGCACTGAACTGCTGACCACAAAGTTGGCAGTTCAAACCCACCTGTCACTCCTTGGAAACCCAATAGAGTCACTATGAGTCAGAACCAACTTAACGGCACTTAACATAATAACAACAGCTTAAGTTTGGAGGGTTTTATTTCTATATTGGATGGTAAATTGCTATAGATGAAACACACTGTCCTTTTAACCATTTTGCTATCAGTTAAAGCTACAAACCCAAACTCAGTATGTGAGGTGTCATATTTCCAAGTAAAACTGATGACCAAATGCTTTTGGTTTTCATCTCTTCCAAATCACTTTCATCATCACTTGGTTTACCTCTTCTACCACATTCAGAAAAGTTCTATCATTATTTGACAAAACAATCCAGTAGAACATGTTTTGTTGGTTTAGAATCAATTAATAAATAGTTCCAATTTTACTTCCTTAATTTAGCTAATAATGAAAATCTATATATTTTTAAACAGGCTTAATTAAAAATTCAAATGATTATAAAAATAACCAATTTTTATAATCTTACCTTTTGGGGTTACAGTTGTTAAACTAACCTTAAAATGTTGTAACCTTATTTGTAATGTGGTCCTGGAATCCTGGTGTAGCATTATCAGTTAATGCACTGGACTACAAGGTTGGAGGTTCAAACTCAGAAACCCTATATGGGGTCACTAGAAGGTTGGAACTGACTCGACAGCACTTGGCAACAACCAAAATGTGGTCCTACTACACATGAAGAGTATACAGCTTACTTATAAACCTCACTCAACAAGCAAGTCCAGTGACTATGCACTTGGATGTTGCAACAGTGCCACATTTCTATAAAAGTTTCTATATGCTTGTTCTTGGTTTTGTACTTATCACAGTCAGATAGCAAACAGTTAACAAACCTGCACGTGTTGCCCTGGTTTATATCTCAAACTTGTTGCTGTTTAGTCAATTCCGACTCAGCAATCCATAGGACAGAGTAGAACTGCCCCATAGTGTTTCCAATGCTGTAAATCTTTATGGAAGTCGAAGAGCAGCTGGTGGGTTTAAATCATCAAGCACTTAATCCTATCTACCACCAGGCTTCTCATATTTATATATCAGAATTTCTTAGAATTCCTCTATAGTCATAACTCTCTCTTCCCAAAAGTTCACCTTCTTTCATCTTCTCTCTCTCAGACAGTTCACTTCTCTGACATCTGTTCCATCTGTGCAACTCCAACTGCCTTCATAGTAAAGTAAACAACTCAGGATACCATCACCATTCATAACGTCTTCTGCTCCTCCCAGTTCAGCAAAGCAGTCCACAGAATGTATTACCCTTAGAGGGTATGTCTGTGGGTCTCTGTGTTGGGGTAAGTGGATCCAGGATGGGCGAATAAAACTTTAAACACCACTTGTTAATTCTCTATAACAATATTATTTATTGGAGAGTGAAATTGGAAAATGCAAAACAAAATTTCAAATTCCCATGGATTCTAGACTTTCTGCAGCCATGAAAACTGGGTGAACCTCTGAAATTATTGCTCTGAGGTCACCTTTGAACCTTAATTCAAACAGTCCCCTGAGGTCATCTTGAAACTGTTTAGCTAATGCTGTTGTTAGGTGCCATCAAGTCAGTTCCAACTCATAGGTAACTTATGCACAACAGAACAAAATACTTCCCGGTCCTGTGCCGTCCTCAAAATTGTTGTTATATTTGAGTCCATTGTTGCTGTCACTTCATCAATCCATCTTATTGGGGGTCTTTCTCTTTTTTGCTAACCCTCCACTTTTTCACATGATGTCCTTCTCCAGGGACTGGTCCCTTCAGACAACATGTTCAAAGTATGAAAGTCAAAGTCTCACCATCCTCGCATCTAAGGAATATTCTGGTTGTATTTCTTCCAAGACAGATTTGTTCATTATTCTGGTAGTCCATGATAGTTTCAATATTCTTCACCAACACCATAATTCAAATGCATCAATTCTTCTACAGCCTTCCTTA
>NW_006408601.1:2000787-2002141 GCF_000296735.1 Chrysochloris asiatica
AAAATATTGAAAGTGCCATAGGCTGCCAAAAGAACAAACAAATTTGTGTTGGAAGAAGTGTAGCCAGAGTGCTCCTTGGAGGCCAGGATGGCCAGATTTTGTCTCTCATACTTCGGACATAAATTGTCATTAGGGACCATTTGCTGGAGAAGGATATCATGTTTGGTAAGGTGGAGGGTCAGAGAAAAAGAGGAAGACCCCCAGCAAGATGGGTTGACAAAGTGGCAGCGTCAATGGGCTCAATCAAGCATGGCAACAATAGTGAGGTTGGTCCAGGATCAGGCAGTGTTTTGTTCTGCTGTGCATAAGGTTGCTGTAAGTCAGTACCGACTCAATGGTACCTAACAACAACAACAACAACAACATGCCTAGGATATTGATTTTTTATTGATTTTTATGCATTCCATTTCATTGTTGACAACCCTCAATTTTCCCATATTCATAGTTGGTACATTTCACGTTCTGTTTATTGATGTCTGTGTGTAGTTGTTTCTCCTCATTTTGAACTGTAGTCCATCAGCAACTGCAGGTTTTCAAAGATTTATTCCATTCACATCATTAGGGCCAAGTGTACTTTGGGGAAGCAACTCTTCCCCAGTTGTAGTTTCAGTGCCTTCAAAGCTGAGGGGCTCATCTTCTAGCACTGTATCTGAGAACATTCTACTGTTACTCAGAAGGTTTCAGTGGTACTATTTCTCACAGTGTTCTGCTGCTTATTCATAAGACTTTCAGTGGCGAACCATTCAGAAGTGTTCCACCTTGCCTTCCTCCTAGATTGTCATAGTCTTAAAGCTCTGCTGAAAGCTGTGTACCATGGTGACTCTACTAATATTTTAAATATAGGTATCATGGCTTCCAGCATCCAGCAACACACAAGCCACCACTGTGCAACAAACTGACAGATGAGTTTACCTAATAATAGTTTAGCTTACCTAGTAAGATGTGTCTGCCTGGAGTATTATGCTCTTTTAAGAACTATCTGTATGGGATTAAATTTACAACAGCAAATAGAAAAATTAAATAGGTACCTTGATATTGTTGTGTATGCCATTGAGTCAGTTCCAACTCATAGTCAGTTCCAACTCATAGGGTTTTCCCAAGTGCAACTGGGGTTTAAAGTGCCCACCTTGTAGTTAGCGTCCAAGGCTTACACTATAGCACCACACCAGGGCTCCTTGTTGTTGTTGTTGTGAAGTGCTGTTGAATCAGTTCTGACCCCTAGCGACCCTATATAGGGTTTCCAAGGAGTTGTTGGTTAACTTGAACCACAAACCTTGCAGTTCAAACAACTTTGCAGTCTGACACGTTAGCCCACAGCGCCACACCAGGATTCCTTGTTGTTGTTGTTGTTGTT
>NW_006408601.1:2004991-2021894 GCF_000296735.1 Chrysochloris asiatica
CCCAAAGCTTTACTCCATTTGTGCCTTCATGGTCACCTTTACTGTGTGGAAGCAGCTCTTCCCCAGTTGTATTTTGAGTGCCTTCCAATCTGAGGGGCTCATCTTCTGGTACTGTATCTGATAATGTTCTGGTGCTCTTCATAAAGTTTTCAGTGGTTAAACATTCAGAAGTTGTCTGTCACTCTGTCTTCATAGTCTGTCTTAGTCTGAAAGAATGTAATAAAATGTCTCAAAATCTTATATGTAGAAACTGTTTTAGAAGAACAAAAGGAAACTGCACAAGAATTAGAATCTAGATAACTGAAAGTATAATTTGATGGAATAGTATTCAGCTATTAAAGCAAAGTGCCCACTAAAACTATAGTGCTGCTTTGGGACGGTTGTTACTCCGCCTGTTGTTAAATGTTGTGAAGTCAGTTTTGACTTTACATAGGGTTGCTGAGGAGCCGCTGATGAATTTGAACCATTGCTTATCCTACATCGCTTATCGCTACACCAGGACCCCTTCCCTTCACCTAGATAATTCATATGTTTACTAGTGAGTATTTTGTTGTTGTTAGTGGCCATCAAGTGTGTGTAGAGTAGAACTGTTGCTTTGGGATTTCAAGGCTGGTACCTTTCAGAAGTAGATCCCCAGATCATTCTTAGGTACTTTCAGTTAGTATTCTAGCTCTTAGTTATTTGTGGCACCCAGGGATTCTTGTAATGAGTGTACATATGTAAGACTTATTTTTAAAACATCAAGCAATTCATAAAAGGAGGGGAATAAAATGTTATTTCCACGGGGGAAGGGGGGAGGGGGACATTTCAGTAACTGAAGAAATGCCAGTTAAATCAACCAGATGCAGCATTCTTTCATCTCTGAATTAATAAAAACGTCAATGAGTAGAGACCTCTAATGCCGTGCAGACTGGGTTAGGGTGGCTCTGAGACCGCAGCTGGTACTGTAAACTGGAACACTTCAGAACCCCTTCCGATTTCCACAAATATTTATTGAATGTTCACTTATTGTTTCATTGTGGAATGGGATTTGTACTGACTACAATCCCAGTCACTAACTAAAATGTAATCTTAACTACAGGCTCCCTGCATGGTGCAAATCGTTAATGTACTCAAGTATTAAATGCAAAGTTAGAAGTTTGCGTCCACTCAGAAGTGCCCCAAAGAAAAGGCTTGGCCATCTACTTCTAAAAAATCAGACACTGAAAATCCTATGGAGCATAGTTTTACTCGGATACACATTAGGTCACCATGAGTTCGTGTGGACTTGACAGCAACTAACACAAAGCTGCCAGGCGCTCCTCAGAAACACTATACAGGGTTGCTATGAGTTGTAACCTACTTGACATCACTTAGCAACAATAACAACAACTTTATCTTATCTCCAGTCTGCTGCAAGATGGCTTTCCATATTTTTCTGGCAACAAACTTCATGCTATTTCAAAAGGATGCAATTTGAAATGATAACAGGAAACTTCAGCATTTTTATTTCTTTCATTTATCATCAAATCTGTGACAGGTATAAAGGTGTTCAGAGAAGCATGTAAAAATGTCCCACCAACATCTAGGTATAAACTTTAAGCTGAGAATTATTGGTTAAACCATTGACCAATATCCTTTGCTGGAATTCTTACAAAACAGGAAAAGTTCCAGTTTCTGTGACGAAACTAAAAGTCATGATTGAGGCATCTTTCAACCAAAGAATTTAAGAAAATTATTTCTGGAATTTTGGTTTTCTCTTGGAAAATGATGAGGGCCAGTACTTTTATAAATAACTTTGTAAAGTCTGCCCTCTACTGTTCTTCATAGTAAATGCAGGCAATATTCCCGGATCTATTTTATGCTTCTTGGAGGCCAAGATGGCCAAACTTTGTCTCTCATACTTGTCAGGAGGGACCAGTCACTGGAGAAGGATATCATGTTTGGTAAGGTGGAGGGTCAGAGAAAAAGAGGAAGACGCCCTGCAAGATGGATTGGCCAAGTGGCAGCATCAATGGGCTCAAGCGTGGCAACAATAGTGAGGTTGGTCCAGGATCGGGCAGTGTTTCGATCTGCTGTGTGTAAGGTCGCTATGAGTCGGTACCAACTCAATGACACCTAACAACAAAAATAAGATGTGAGATCCTGAATATTTTATGTACTATTTGTGAGCACCGTCAATATGATAGACAGTGAGTCCATGCTTTACATGCTTGAGCTCATTTAACACTTACTGCAACCCCATGAGGTAAGTAAAATACTATTATTTCTTTTTCACATTTGAGGAAAAACACACTGCTGATAAGTCAAAATCCTGGACTGTAACCCTGGTTTGTCTAATGCGTAAAGTCCATTCTTTCCTCGATTGTCTCCAACTTGTTGATAACCTGATACTTTGTTGTTGTTAGGTACCATCTCATAGCTACCCTATTATACAACAGAACGAAACACTGCCCAATCCTGGGACAACCTCACATTCGCTGCTCCATTTGAGCCCATTGCTGCTGTCATTGTGCCAATCCATCTCGTTGAGGTTCTTTCTCTTTTTCTCCAACCCTTTGCTTTACCAATCATGATATCCTTCTCCAGGGATTGGTCCCTCTTGATAACATGTCTGAAGAATGAGAGACACAGTCTGGCCACCCTGGCTTCCTAAGGAACATTCTGGCTGTACTTCTTCCAACACAGATTCATTTGTTCTTTTGACAGTGTATGGTGCTTTTAAAAATATTCTCTTCAAACACCATAACTCAATTATTCTACGGTCTTCTTTATTCACTGTCCAACTTTCATGTGCATATGAGGTTATTAAAAATGCCATGGTTTGGGTTAGGCACACCTTAGTCCTCAAACTGACATCTTTGCTCTTCAACATTTTCAAGAGGTCTTGTGTAGCAGATTTGTCCAATGCAATATGTTGTTTGATTTCTTGAAACAAGAAATCCACTGCTTCCAAGCATGTTGATGGTTGATATGAGCAAAATGAAGTCTTTGACAGCATTAGTCTTTTCTTCATTTATATGGATGTTGTTTACTGGTCCATTAGTGAGGATTTTTGTTTTCTTTACATTGAGATACACCCATACTAAAGGCTGTGGTTTTTGATCTTCATCAGTAAATATTTGAAGTCCTCTTCACTTTCAGCAAGCAAGGTTGTATCATCTGCATATCGCAGGTTGTCCATGAGTCTTCCTCCTGATGCCATGCTTTTCTTCATAAAATCCAGCTTCTCAGATTATTTTTTAGCATACAAATTGAATAAGTATGGTGATAAAATGCAACCCTGGCACACAGCTTTCCTAATTTTAAACCATTCAGTGTTCCATTGTTCTGCTCAAACAACTGACTCATGGTCTATGTGCAGGTTCTTCGTGAACATAATTAAGTGTTCTGGAATACCCATTTCCCACAATGTTGTCCATAGCTTGTTGTGATCGACACAATCAAAAGCCTTTGGGTAGTCAAGAAAGCATAGGTAAACATCTTTCTGGTATTCTCTGTTTTCAGGCAAGATCTGTATGACTTCAGCAACAGTATGCCTCGTTCCTTGTCCTCTTCTGAATCTGACTTGAACCTCTGAAAGTTCTCTGATAATGCATGGTTGCAGCCATTTTTGTATTATTTTTAGAAATATTTTACTTGCATGCGATATTAATGACATTGACTGCTACTTTAATAAGTAAATATTGTTGTTTGGTCTCATCAAGTTGATTTTGATTTCGAGTGACTCCATGTGACAGAATAGAATTGCCCCATAGGGTATTCCAGGCTCCAAGTCCTGAGGTGGCACTGTGGGTTAATGCACTGGACTGCAAGTTTGGTTGGAACTGCAAGGTCAGTGGATCAAGCTCACCAGATGCTCCTCAGAAACCCTATACAGGATCGCTATGAGTCAGAACTGACTCAATGTCTCTTAACAACAAAAACAATCTTTACTGAAGGACCCTGGTGCAGTGGGTTAAACATTAGACTGCTAACCAAAAGATCAGTGATTTGAACCCACTAGTCACTCTGGAGAAGATTAGACAGTCAGATTCTGTAAAGACTTACAGCCTCAAACACTGTAGGGAGCTGTTGTCCTCTGGTGTATAGGGTTGCTATGAGCTGGAACCAATTGGATTGCAGTGGATTTTTAAATTTTACAGGAGCACATCACCACATTTTTCTCCTGCTGTGCCAATGGGTGGGTTTGAACTGCCAACCTTTCTATGAACAGCCATTTAAACCATTTTGCCACCCAAGTTCCTTAATAAGTAGAAACATTAATATTTTTATTGATATTCATTATCATGTAAAATGGGACACACAGAAACACATTTAAACACAGCAACATTCAAGTACTAACTCAGATTTTGTAAACGTGTTTCCATTCTATAATTCTTCCTGGTCCAGTGGGCAGTCAGACCAACACATCTAAGAGGCTGATGCCATTGCTGTTAAGAGTAGTGTCTGGCTCCTTGGCACATGGATGATTAAGTACTTGATACTGGTATAGCCACTGGGATTCACACTGCAATCTTCAATCAAACAACTGAATCAAGCAAACACTCACCTCCAGGCAAAGTACTTCAGACAGCTGTGAGAACTGTCAGAAGAGAGCTGGTTAAAGTCAGTCAGAACACCTTTCAGGGACTTAGGTGGCAAGGGTGTTAATCCTTGATGGATGTGCCCATACCACCAGCATGCTGTCTTACTGACTGACCTCCAGCCACCCTGAGCTGCCAAACAGAGCAGCTGAGAGGGTTTCTCAGAAGGGAGGAAGAGAAAGAAGGGCAGGGGGAGCTTTTGATTTAGATTTAGAAACCAAGGTCACACTTTGCATTTGTGTGAATGACAAGGGCTTGGAATTGATGTGCTCTGCCTCCGCCAGTAAATTAGGACATTTTATTGTCTTTGGTTCTTGCTTGCAATCTAATTCAACCATTTCACTATAGAAACAGTGTTGTTGTTGTTGTGTCTGTAAAGTGCTGTAGAATTGGTTTCCATTCATAACAATCCTGCATAGGTTTTCCTAGAAGCGTCTGGTGAGCTTGAACTGCAAACCTTGCAGTTCAAACCCACCTTGCAGTCCAGCGCATTAACCCACAGTGCCACACTGGAAACAATATTAGGTCCTAGAAAATCTTTAAAATGTATGCATCGTTGAAAAAGAATGTTTTGGGGGGTTTTTTTAAATAATTTTAAAATAGTTTTATTTCTTTATTTGTAACTTTTTATTGTGATTTGGGTAAAAGTTTCCAAAGCAAATTGATTTTCCATTCAACGATTCCTACACATTTTGATTTGTGACATTGATTACAATCCCCACAAATGTACCAGCACTTCCCCACTTTCTCCCTGTGTTTATCTCTTCATCCTTTTTCCTGTTCATTCCTGCCTTCTGATCTTTAACCTTGAGCAAATGCTACCCTTCATGTCTCCTATAGGTGATTGTCTAAGGAGTGGGTGATCCTGGTGTTTACCATCTAGGCCTGTCTGTTGTTTGACTGAAAAGGTAAGTGGAGAAATAAAGGATGAAAAACAAAAGAAGGAAAGGGAAAAGGAAGAAGATGACAAAGAAAAATGAAAAGAAAAACTAGGGAGATTAAAAAACACCCACCAGCTGAGGAGTCCCCAAGGTGGGAGGGGGAGGGGTGAGAGGGTGTCCTGGGGCCCTGGATGTTGTCTATGTTCAGGGTACCCAATCCAGAAGAAGTCTGTGCAAGCCCTAAGGGTGGCTAGGGTGTCTTTGTTCCCAGAAGTAACGCTTTCAGGCCCAGAGTGCAGCTGACTGCAGGGCAGATGGTTATTAGAGTTCCTGCTAGTCTCGCATTCTGCAGGTCTGAAGCAGCAGTGTCCACCTGCCTCTGAGGTGGTAAACCTAGTGCCCAAATCACAATGACACCGGCAGAACAAGGACTACGCTGGGCTGGGTGGGGCGAGCCATGCCACTGGGCACCAGGGCTGTGTAGTGAACAAGAGAGAATCACACCTTTCTCATCGCCAGACCTGGGTGTGCAGTGCATTGTCAGGCCACTGCTTGGATCCATTGCTGCTCAGAAAAGTTCAAGATGAGCATGCTGAGTCAGGCTGGCTGACTGCTCATCCATTTGTCTTCTTTCTCACCACCCTTGTCCAGCTTCTTCTCCTAGTCAGGATTTAATCCACTTCAAGCCATTTCTCTGTTCTTTCCTTTAAGCTCAGGGTTCTAGGACAACCATTTGCATCTGTTCCATATGGTCTGTACAGTACAGTGCTTGTTGCTCTATAGGATAAGCAATGGATTGCAAACCAGGAAGACTTTAGGAGAAAGATAAGGCCATCTGCTCCTCAAAAGATATACAGCCTTGGAAGCCTGATACAGGGTCGTTATGCATCGGACCAACTCAACAGCACTTAGCAACAACATCTTTGTTGTAGACTGTCTGTGTAGTGTGTCTGCCTAGTCTAGCCTCTTGCTGGAAGTACTATCCTTGTTCTTTTTAAAAGCACCCTAACAAGACTAAAAGGAGCTCTGGCAGTGTAGTGGTTACAAATTGGGCTGTGAACCGCAAGGTCAGCAGTTCAAAACTACCAGCGGTTCTGCGGGAGAAAGATGAGGCTTTCTGCTCCCATAAAGATTTACAGCCTCGGAAATCCTGTACAGGGTCACTATGAGTCGGAACCGACTCCACAGCACATAACAACAACAACGAGACTAAGACAAGTGTATTATGGAGAGAACAGGTCTGTAGTCATCTGTTCATTTACAAGTTTAAACACATTTTTGTAAATAAACTCATGCAAGTATGAACTAGAAACTTGGCAGCAATACTTTTTGACTTAACACTAGTATGTTATTTGGAGTCCTAGTGTGGCGCTGTGGGTTAATGCACCAGACTGCAAAGCCGTTTGAACTGCAAGGCCAGCGGTTCAAGCTCACCAGCCACTCCTCAGAAACCCTACACAGTGACCCTGTGTAGGGTTTCTGAGGAGTGGCTGGTGAGCTTGAACCACCAACCTTGTGGTTCAAAGCACCCTTGCAGTCCAGCTCATTAACCCACAGCACCATACCAGGGGAGCCTGGAGGGAACATGTTGGGGGCTTTGGAATACTAATATTTGCTTTTTTAATTAGAACAATGATCATACAGATATGTTTACTTTCTGAAAAATCATCAAGCTGTGCATATTGATTTGTACTATTTTCTGCATGTATGCTATATCTCAACTTTTGGAAGTTTGTTTTTAAAAATAATCTTTATAATCAAGTTCCCCATGTCATTTAGTGTACAGACAAGACTGAAACATTTATTTTATTTTCCAAGCCACCAATGCCTTCATGAGATCCCAACAGAAGACACCTCCAAAATTCTTTTATTTTTACTTCGTCACACAGAGCAATTAACCCTGTTGTTGATATCGTTGTTAACCTTCTTTCTGCTTGATGCTATTTCAGAAAACTTTCACTTTTATAGTCAAACAAGTCCATGAAGATGTATCCCTAACAAAATGGTCCCCATTCCCCCTTAAGGATTTCTGTCACTTCTCTTGCCTAACAAGCTCATATTGCAGCAATATTTTCTCCTCTCAATATACAAGCATATGTAAAGTTTTCTCAATATGTAAGTATATATAAAGTATATATAAATCACAATGAGTTGTTGCTAGTGTTGTCAATTTCACCTTATAGTCACCCTATGTGACAGAGTAGAACTGTCCCATAGGGTTTTCCAGGGCGTCCTGGTGTGGCGCTGTAGGATAAACACTGGACAGCAAGGTCAGCAGTTCAAACCTATCAACTGCTCCTTGAAAACCCTATACAGGGTCTCCATGAATGGGAACTGACTCTATGGCACTGAACAACAACAACAATCTTTACAGAAGCATAGCATCAGGTCTAGTGGACCATAGCTTATCCTACAGTACCACACCACTTCCTGTCGGGGACCTGCCTTGACAGGGAAGTTTGGTTCACGAAGTAGGGAGATCTGGCGGCGAAAGAAATAGAGAAAGAATATACACAAAGACGCGACAAGAGAAACAAAGAGACACTCCAAGACCAGAGTGGATGCAAAACTGGCAGGCAGACCCTGCATTGCAGGCAGCATGGCCCTGCAAGCAGTAATGCATACAGGATTCAATCTGCATTCGTCTTTTATTTCAGGGAGGGATTTTACACAAAGGAAGAAGGTGATTATTAAGACAGGGTACAGAAATGAAATGTGATTAATCGTTCAAAACAGGACACAATGATTTACAGGAACAAATTCTAAAATATACATCGCAAATTGTCTTAACAATCTAACATTCTTAATTTTCCAAAAATTCAAGCAAACTGTTATAAATTACTTTTTAGGCTTAAATCCTAAGGCAGGGACGTGAGGTTTCTCAAGGCTAATTAACATACCTGTAGCATTTAATCTCTAATGGGAAAAGGTGAAAAGGATTTAAAAGGTCTGAAGGGAGTCAAGCTGTTTCAGCTACCTGGCTTAAGCTTTCAGGAGGAAGGAGACCATCTAGGTTAATAGGTTACACCTGGGGACAATTTGAGGGGGCTGCCACTATTATTCCTTAAACAATACTCCCGGAATTTACCAATCTACCTTGAGTGAATACACGAGGCAGTTTCTCTCTCGAGTTTCCCTGCGTAATCCCAGCAAACCTGCTTTTGGAACTTTTACTGCCTCGGCTTGGTTTTATTATTGTACATGGATATCAAGAGTTCATGTATTAAGTTAATATCAAACATAACTGAATAACTTGATAAAGAACAATTTTGACATGCTTGCCAGGTGGCCAGAGCTTGTTCCTCAGAGAGATTTGTGCCCAGGACCCTACGCACTGCCAACACAGTGGAGACATTAAGAGAGGCACATAAGAAACCATTTTCTCAGAAGCTACAATTACTGGAGTTAGAAGCATAGAATGAATAATAAGACCAAAGAAAATTATACAGAGGTAGCCCACCAGTGAGTTCGCAAAAACCAATGAACCCAGGACATCAGGAGGTCACTTCCTTTGGCCCTCAGGGTCCCTGGCTAGCATTCCTGAGTGGGGCCTTTGTGTTGGATTTTAGTCCATGACACAGGGCCTCAGCATCTCAGTGCTTGCGACCCCCAACAAGTTCCCATAATAAACACCTATAGATGAGGAATCCTGGTGTAGTGCTGTGGCTTAATGCACCAGACTGCAAAGCTGTTTGAACTGCAAGGTCAGCAGTTCAAGCTCAACAGCTGCCCCTCGGAAAGCCTATACAGGGTCTCTATGGGTCAGAATCGACTTAACTTAGCAACAACAACAACATAGATAAGATGGGCTCCTGGCGTGGTGCTGAAGGACAAGCACTGTACTGCCAACCACCAGATCAATGGTTTAAAACCACCAGCTGCTCCTTGGAAATCCTATACAGGGTCGCTGTGAGTCAGAATCAACTGGATCGCATTTAACAAGAAGAAGATAAGGATGTAAGGAGTCCTAGTAGTGTTGTGGGTTATGGTTAGGCTGCTAGCCTCAAGGTCAGAAGTTCAAGTCCACCAGGTACTCCGTGGGAAAAAGATGAGTCTTTTTTTTTGCTCCCATAATGGTCAGCAGCCTCGGAAACCAGATCCAGAGTTGCTATGCGTTGAACCCACTCCACGGCACACAGCCAGCCAGGTAGGTAGGGATGGAAGACCTGTGATCAGGAAGCTGGAAAAACACAACGAATACTCTGGATCCAGAAGTAACAAATCAAGTTTAAGAACTGGATGGACCAGGCGGTAGAAAGGAAACAGAAGTGGGTTTAGCAGAGTAAAATTACCAGTTTCTGACCTCCCCTAAAATCTCAGAACATAAAAATGACCTCATTAGTTCCTCTTATTGTAGTGCTTAGGAAACAAAAAAACAGGACCATGCGGGAAGCATCTGACACTGCACTTAAGCCTTAAAACTGCCAGCATCTGCAAAGACACATTCTATTTGCATTACTTTGCATGCAGAGTGTATGCAAGCAACAAATCCCTTTTCACTGCCTAGCCCCTCCTTTTCTCAGTCCTGATTGGCTAAAGTTTGAAAAAGACTCTGACAGGACTGCTTGTACACATCTTCTCTTCCCCCAGGGCGTTGTTGTTGTTGTTGTTATTGTTAGGTTCTGTCACTCGGGTCAGTACCCAACTCATAGCAACCTTATGCACAGCAGAATGAAACACTGCACAACCTCACTATTATTGCCATGCTTGAGCCCATTGATGCTGCCACTTTGCCAATCCGTCTCAATGGGGGTCTTTCTCTTTTTCTCTGACCTGTATGGATACCTAAACTATACTTCCCAACCTCCATTGCAATTAAGTGAGGACTTGTGACGAGACTCTAGACAATATTGTTATTTACTACTGCCAAGTCAGGTCTGACTCATCATAGCCCTGTATAGGGTTTCCAAAGAGTAGCTAGTGGGTTTGAACCATCAGCCTCGTGATTAACAGTCCAGTACTGATGCTGCAGGATGTGAGCAAAAGTGACAGAGTTCACTTCTAGGCCTCTTTCCCATCCATACAAGAGGATGCTAAGCAACCAGATGAGGAGGGTAAAAGAGCTTGAACAACTTGGAAGTTTCCTCAGACAGTACCCACCCCCTCAGAGAAATAAATAACAGCAGTTAACCCCTGCTGACTAATTCAGACTATAGCTGTCTCTGCCTTTGCTGATCCTGAAATTGGTCTCCCCAGTCTCCAGTCCAAAGTCTCCCACATGCAGGTCGTCTGACTTTAGAAGAGCCCCAGGATCCCTGATTACTTCTCTTTTCCTTCTATCCCATTAAAGTGACTAATGAAACATCGGAAACAGAGGAGTTAGGTGAAATTCAAGTGGAAAATCATTCCCCAGCTTTCACTTAGGCTTCCTGGTCTAGAAATTCCATTCTCAAATTCATGGGCATTTTTTCTTAGGGAATTAGTCAACAGAAGCAAAAAGATGATCACTGAAGCATTAAGCATAACAACAAAGTAATTAGAACCTGCCTAAATATTCAGCCTTGGGGGAAAGGGTTAGCAAATCATAATCAATTCACTCAATTGAGTATTATGAAGTAATTAGACATGACAATTAGGAAGACTATGTAATAAGATAGAAAAAAATCTTAATGTGGTTAAGTGCAAAAACCAGAACATAAAAATGTGTTTTCACCATAGATAGCACTATGTAAAAGTTTGCATGCGTAGGGATAAGGCAAATCAGCAACAATAACAAAAAATGAAACCAATTTGATTTATCAGGTTGCTTGGAACATATGGAGGTTTTTCTTTTATTTTGATAGCTGTTAATGTGCTTATAGTGCTCTTTAAGTCTAAAATTAAACTTTTTCCTGAAATTATATTCATTATGGATTAGACAATGTGATTACCAAATTAAAGTAATTCGCAGGGCATGAGTTTTGCTGTAGGTAAAGTAATTCATGGGGTATCCAAATGCTTGTAGGGATGCATTTGAATTACTGATGAGTGATATTGAATATGGAGTTTGGTGTGGTGCGGTGAGATAATGCACTAGACCACAAGTTTGGCGGTTCAAACTCCCCAGCCACTCCTCGGAAATCCTATACAGGGTCTCTATGAGTCAGAGCTGACTCAATGGCACTTAAAAACAACAACAATGTTAAATATAGTCATGAACTACCAGAAGAATGAACAAATCTATTTGGAAGAAGTGCAGCCAGGTGCTCCTTAGAAGCAAGAATGGGGAGAATTCATCTCACATACTGGACATGTTACCAAAGAGAACCAATCCCTGGAGAAGGAAGGACATCATGCTTGAGAAAGTAGTTGTTGTTACTGTTAAGTGCTGTTGAGTTGATTCCGACCCATAGCGACCCTGTAGAGGGTTTCCAAGGAGCAGCTGGTGAGCTTGAACCACCAACGTTGCAGCTCAAACGACTTTGCAGTCTGATGCATTAGCCCGCTGCGCCACACAAAGACTCCTGATAAAGTAGAGGATCAGTGAAAAAGAGGAAGGCCCTCAATGAAGTAATCGGCACAGTGGCAGCAGTAATGGGCTTACACATGGCATTGATTGTAAGGAGGGCTCAGGACCAGCCAATGTTTCATTGTGTTACGTATCACTAAGCATTGAGACCAACAACACGGGATCCAGATGCTTCAAATTAGAAGAAAGTGTAGGGACATATTTGTGGGCAGAGGTCTGTCCTTTTTATTTCCACCTATTAAAATAGAAGACAGTATTGAGTCATCAGAGCAGAAGATGCCTGGACTACTACAGTGAACATTCCATAATGCAGGTGAAGATAAGTTCCAAGTCTTCAGTCTGGTCTAAAAGATCTTTCAAAGACAGGGATTTGTCTAATGGTGAAAACACAAACCGTTAAAGGTATTTTAAGCAGGAAGAAATTTAATCCAGGGAATTTGGTACTTTTTAAATAACTGAAATGGGCTGAAGAAGCAAAAATCAGGAAAAGCCAAGGCTGGCTCCCAGATATTTCGATATTTCAGGGTCGACATCACCAAAGCTGGGGAAACTGACAATATAACAGCAGGATGCAGCCCCAGGTAGGAGAGTCTTCAGGGAACAGACCAGACCTCTGAAATGTCTCACATCTGCTGAACTCACATATCTGTTCATCATTGGCAGAGTTGCAGTACGATGGATTCTATCTCTTCCCCTAATTCCAAATCTTACACATGTGCCTCTCATCCGTGAACTCTAATTTAGAACCCTGTGAATATGTAATGCTGAAATATGCAATGTGCAGACTCCCAGCCCACGCAATATAAGAGACAGTAGGTAAAATGGGGAATGGTGCCGATTTGCCAAGAGGAAATCTAACATCATTATGCTGGCAGTAGAAAAAGCTCCTCTCCAAACTTTTCAACACATAAGCAATTTAAAATAAGGGTTTTTGACATTTGTGATCTTAGAATCAAGATTAATGTACTTAGATCCAGTACTCAGAAAGGAAATATGGTATAGTCCTTCCATTCTCTTCCCCTTCCATTAATGTGAACTTACAGTTAGGACTTCCAGAAGTTGTAGGTGGTTCTTGTACAGAAAATGGTGGTTGCAATAACAGATGCTTCTTTCTGGAGAAATCCTGGCTAGCTGGCTATTATAGTCTGAAATCATCTCAGAGTACAAATGGAAAAGTAGAGCTTGATCTGACCAGACTTCTAAAATCTGTCATAGAGTTGAGAGTTACCAAACACGATGACCCCACACACAATTGGCATTTTCCTCTGAACCTCCACCTTTGTTTTTTCTTTTGTGTGTTTTTTTCAAGTTTTTATTATGAATTGAGTGATAGTTTACATGGGAAAACATCAATTTTACACTTATTGTTTCATTGCAATGATTACAATCTCCTCTGTGCATCATCATTCAACAGTATTTGCTTCTATTCCCTCTGGGTTGTTTTTGTTGTTGTTGTTGTTTTGGGGGTGGGGGGATCTACATAAAAACACTCAGGAATATATAATCATTGAGACAGGCACATTCTACACACCTGTCTCCTGGCTGCCAGCACACAGTCTTCCTCTTTCCATGAATCTAGAGTCCTCAGCTACTCTATTTCTCCTTCATCTCTGGTGTCACTGATTCTCTAGATATGAGCTCACATTCCACTTGTGCTCTTCTCCCTTGGTGGTCCTAGGGTCCTCTGTTCCTAGAATGTAAGATTAACTACTCCCTCCTTTTTGTTATAAAACTTCTACCTGTACAGTTGTGACAGTTGCAATTAGTCATGATAACAATTATTTACCATTGGATCATAAGAATCTTACCCCATCTCCTTTCACCAGACCTGTCTAAACAAGATGAAAACTATTCAGTGGGGATTCTGCCTTTTCCCACACACTCTGAAACTAAACTTTCTCTTGAAAACTTGTAAGCCTGTCACTTCATACCTTTATAGCCTCTCCATTTGTAGCCAATGTCGAAGTAGCCCATCCCTATCAATCCTATATACAGAAGGGATAGGATTGATAATTGATGTGAAGACTCCTTCCTTCTCACTTGGTATTTTGAACTACTATATCCCATAAGTATAGCTCAAGTTCATCAAATTGTAGCAATTTACACTTGTTTCCTTTATCAAAAAAAATTTTTTTTCATCTTCCTCTAGTTGAGTTCTGATCATCAAGCTATATCCTTGTCCATGAGCTCAAGAGTTACGAAATCTCACCACACTTCAGACCAACTAGCCCTTCCTCTTCTCCCTCTCATCTCCAGGTAAACAGGAGTCTATGGAATGTGACTGAACTCAGCCCATATCTTCATTGCTGCCTTTCCCCTTCTTCCACTCATCAGTTGTTCAACATGGTCACCAGCAATCTTACATACCTGCTTATGTGTTCCCTTTGAATTTTGGTCTTGGAGAGGGGGTTTGTCCTGAAGGGACTTGATTGCTTACCTTGATGGTTCCTCAGTGAACAGCTTGCATGTTCTTGTAGTAGCCAATCAGAATGCCATTTTTGTTTTGGATTTTTCCTGCTGGTCTTTCTTTCAAGAGGTATCTTTTGGCTTCCCTCCATTTTCATGCCTAGGAAGCTGTCCAGTTAGAGTGCTTCCACGTTTGCTACTGATGTGGTTCCAAAGCCAGACTCCTGGGGACTCGTTTGGTGTCAGGTGTCAGTGTAACAGCGCTACCCTAGTTACCTCTTTGTGAGGTGAGAACCCTGTCATTGATGAGCTGATTAAAGGTGTCATAAGACCTATGTGAAGAAGCCTATTGGCACAGCCCCATCTGGAGTCCATGAAAAAAGGGAGAGAAGTGTTGCTGGCCTGAAATCAGCTTCTCCTAAAATAAGGATCCCCTTCCCCATTCTGTAGTACCCAGGTGGAGGTTGTTGAAGTCTTCCTGTGCATGTTAATTCAGAGTAGAAAGAGCCATCGATAAATACTAAGCATCTTTAATGGCATCGTGTGCCCCTCTTATTATTAAGAGGAGCTCTTTGTTCTACCTTTGATGTGTGGTGCATTCGTGAAAGTCTTCATCACATCAGTGAAAGAAAACGTTGTGTGATGTGATCCTCTTGATCCAGGAAAGGAAGATACCTGCTCATCATGTTGTCCTTGCTGCAATCAGCCATTTTTTAAGCTTAATGTTCACAACTAACATGCCTGAATCAAAGACCTTTGAAGTAGAACTCAAAGATGCAGAACCTGACATTATTGAACAACTTGTGGAATTTGCTTATACTGCTAGGATTTCTGTGAATAGCAACAATGTACAGTCTTTGTTAGATGCAGCAAACCAGTACCAGATGGAACCTGTGAAGAAAATTTGTGTTGATTTTTTGAAAGAACAAGTTGATGCTTCAAATTGTCTTGGTATAAGTGTTCTAGCAGAGTGTCTAGACTGTCCTGAATTGAAAGCAACTACAGATAACTTTATTCATCAGCATTTTACTCAGGTTTATAGAACTGATGAGTTTCTACAGCTTGATGTTAAGTGAGTAACACACCTTCTCAACCAGGCCATTCTGACTGTGACAGCAGAAGAGCAGGTCTATGATGCTGTGACAGTCAGGTGGTTGAAATACGATGAACCTAATCACCAGCCATTTATGGTTGTTATCTTTGCTACAGTCAGGTTTCCTCTTATATCAAAAAACTTCTCAAGTAAAAACTGTATAAGCTGAACCACTTATTCAAGACAATCTTAAATGCCTTAAGATAGTGAAAAGTGGAATGTGGTATTCCCTACTATCTCCAGAGGATCAAGAAGAAATGGTAGAAGGAACAAGACCTAGTAGAAAGAAACATGACTACCGCATAGCACTATTTGGAGGCTCCCAACCACAGTTGTGTAGATATTTTAACCCAAAGAATTATAGCTGGACAGACATCCACTGTCCCTTTGAAAAATGAAGAGATGCTGCATGTGTGTTCTAGGGCAACATAGTGTATATTATGGGTGGATCTCAGCTTTTCCCCATAAAGTGAATGGATTGCTATACTGTAGTGAGGGATAGCTGATATTCCAAACTGGGCCCTCTGATACCTCGAGATAGCCTTGCTGCCTGTGTTGCAAAAGGCAAAATGC
The DNA here is from genome assembly GCF_000296735.1 of Chrysochloris asiatica. Lineage (NCBI taxonomy): Eukaryota > Metazoa > Chordata > Mammalia > Afrosoricida > Chrysochloridae > Chrysochloris > Chrysochloris asiatica. Next base: position 2,020,958 of record NW_006408601.1, read on the forward strand.
ACACATCTGGAAGTGCAGAAGTAGGAAGCTCTGTTCTGTATCTATTTAAGTGCTATGATACAAGAACTGAGAGTTGTCCCACGAAGCCCAGCATGCTGCAGCCACGGGATGGTGGAAGCCAATGGTCTGATCTATGTCTGTGGTGGAAGCTTAAGAAACAATGTTTCTGGAAGAGTGCTGAATCCCTGTGAAGGTTATGATCCTGCCACAGAAATGTGGGCTGAACTGTGCCCAATGATTGAGGTCAGGAAGAAACATGGACTGGTATTTGTAAAGGACAAGATATTTGCTGTGGGAGGTCAGCATGGTTTATGTGGTCTGGACAATGTAGAGTATTACGATATTAAATGAGTGGAAGATGGTCTCACCTATGCCATGGAAGGGTGTGACCATGAAGTGTGCAGCAGTGGGCTTGATAGTGTACATCCTGGCTGGTTTTCAAGGTCGGGAGCAGTTAGGACACATCCTGGAGTACAACACTGAAACAGACAAATGGGTTACCAACTCCAAATTCCAGGATTTTCCAGTGACAGGCTGTTTAATTTGTGTTGTTGATACTTGTGGAGCAAATGGAGAGATCTTTAAAGCATGACAAATGAGTGAACTATAAGACTTATCAGACTCGGTGCTTTGTTTCAAGACTTACAAAGTGTTAGTTAGGAGTTTTGGTTTTTTAAAGGAAGTTTTAAGTAAAATGATGTTTGTTTTATATGGATTTCCTTACTTGAATTTGTTGTTGTTAGGTGCCATCAACTCAGTACCAACTCATAGCGACCCTATGCACAACAGAACGAAACACTGCCTGGTCCTGGGCCAACCTCACTGCTGTTGCCATGCTTGAGCCCATTGATACTACCACTTTGCCAATTTATCTCACTGGGGGTCTTCCTCTTTTTCTCTGATCCTCCACCTTACCAAACATGATATCATTCTCCAG
>NW_006408601.1:2026729-2042456 GCF_000296735.1 Chrysochloris asiatica
AATGTTCTTTTAGATGATCAATGCAACATAATTTCTCTTGAATTTGTCATTCCTAGCATAGTAAGCTCTATGATTGTCAGATTCAAAATGCCAATATCTGTCAATTTCAGTTCATTAATTCCTAGAATATCAATGTCTATGGATGCCACTTTATTTTTGATGACTTTCAATTTTCTTAGATTAATACTTTATACATTCCATGTTCCAATTATTAATGGATGTTTGCAGCTGTTTCTTCTCATTTTGAACCATGCCCCATTAGCAAATGAAGGTCCCAAAAGATTTGTTCCATCCATGTCATTAAGGTTGACTCTACTTTGAAGACACAGTTGTATTTTGAGTTCCTTCCAGCCTGAGGGGTTCATCTTCTGGCACTATGTCAGACAGTGTTCTCCTACTATTCAAAAGGTTTTCAGGGGCTAACCCCTCAGAAGTGGACTTCCTAGTATATTCTTAGTCTGGAAGCTCCACTGACATTTATCCACCATGGGTCACTGTGCTGGTATTTGAAATACCAGTGACATAGCTGTTAGTTAGCATCACTGCCACATGTAAGTTACCATATCATCACAAACTGAGAGACGTGTGGGCAGATAGTTCTTAAAAGAGCACAATGCTCAAGACAGACATTTTTTTTTTTCTCATATAACTAAATTATCCCTTGGTTTTAAAATGTCCTCAGTGCATATTTTGGTTAAAGTTTAAAAAATTATCTCAAGGCCATAGTTCCAGAGATTTATCCAGCCCCCTTGACTCCAGTAAGTCTGGAGTCTATATATCATTAATTTTTGAAGCAACCTTGAGGTGGGCATGAGTTGGAACCAACTCAATGGTAGTGTTTTGGTGTGTCTTCAAGAGCACCTTCCCCAGACTTAGAGTGTGGGGCCTCTGTACTGCACAGCTCCATGTGTGTGGTTTCCTCAGGAGTCATGCAGTACACAGCACAGTCTGGCTCCAACAGAGTGGGTTAACTCAGAGAGATATGCAGATGGTCAAACAAGCAGCCATATCTGTCCATCTCAGTTGTCAGTAACAGTTTATCACAGATGGATCCATAGTCCTTGGAATTTCCTCCACATAGTAGACAAGTCCACTGTAAGGAAAAACCCTGGGCCATTAAGAAGAATCAATCTCCATGACCCCGAGACCAGAAGAGCTAGAAGGTGCCCAGTTACCACTACCAAGTGCTCTATAAGGTTTTGTATTTGAATTTCCTGGATCGAGTGGGGAAAAATGTGGAACAAAACTCAAAATCGTAAAAAAAATACTAGGCTTACTCATCAGATAGAAACCAATAGAACCCCTGAGACTCTGGTACTTAGTCACCCCCATGAACTCACACCCATGGCTCAATTTTCAGCCAAACAATTGACAGGTTTATAAAGAGAACGTTATCACTAGGGAAGTATGCACACCTTACAATAATTAGCTATTTTCCATCCAAAGGATAGCGATTACCTAAGGACAAAGTTCAGAAGAGTCACAAAAGAAGGAGGAATGGGAAACAGAAAACATACGGATATGTTTTATGTTATTACATGATATAACGTGTTATTACATTATAGGGATTGCAATCAATGAGATATAACAAAGGGCGTATGAATTGTTGAATGTCAAACTGATCTGTTCTGTAAATCTTCATCCAATTCCCATCAAAAAGTAAAAAGTAAAATCAGAACTTTGTGTGATAACTGATTGACTCAGTGTCCCAGGGAAACCAGGAATGTCAATTTGGCAATCTCCAAATAAACTGAAAGGAGCTCTGGTAGCGTAGTGGTTACGTACGAGTCGGGCTGCCAACCTCAAGGTCAGCAGTTTGAAACTACCAGCGGTTCCATGGGAGAAAGATGAGGCATTCTGCTCCTGTAAAGATTTACAGCCTCAGAAACCCCGTGCAGTGTTGCTACGAATCGGAACTGACTTCCTGGCACTTAACAACAACAACAAATAAACTGAGGATGTTGTTGTTGTTGTTGGTAGTTGGTATTGAGTCTGCTCAGACACATGTTATTAAGAGTCGTTGAGTTGGTTCTGACTCATAGCGACCCTGTATAGGGTTTCCAAGGAACAGCTCTTGGGTTTGCCGACCTTGTGGCTCAAACCAACCTTGTGGTCCAGTGCTTTATAGTGCCACACCAGGACTCCATGCTCAACTTCATAGAGATCTTATTTATAACAGAAAGAAACTTAGATCTTGCACCATGTTTATGATGGTTGCTATGTTTGAGTTCATTGTTCCAGCCACTGTGTCATTCCATTTCACCAAAGACCTCCCTGGCCTTCACTCACTCTCCACTTTCCCAACCATGATGTCCTGGGATCCCATGAAAACCACACATGTGGGGTGACATATGTCTTTACCTCCCTGGTCAAATGACAGGACAGAAAGAGCATTTTCTCTACCTCTCTTAAAAACGACATCACCATCTAGGGGCTGAGCCATGTTCCCAGGACATACATTTGCAAAGTACTGTTGATACTAGAGACAACTCCCTGAGGTTCCGGATGAGATTCATATTCCAACTGGGCAAATCAGAATTAGACTCTGTGTTTATAGAAGTTTGTACTAAAAGAGCAGACCAATTGGAGTAGTTACTCCCGGAGTCCAAAGGTAATGGACCATCTTTGCAAGGGATGCAAAGATTCAGCATGGGAGTTGATATCAGGTGTGACAGAAGAGGTAGGATGATGAATCATGTACTATGAAAGCAGGGGATTGGGAGCAAAATGGGCATCAGAGAGAGGAAAAGAAGAGGTTCTGAACTAATGCTGTGAGCACTGAAAAAAGGTGTGCTGGGCCTTGCTCCTAAGAGCTGTCACTCTTGCCGTGCAAACCAGTTCTGATGATTTGAGAGGCATCTGCAGACCCTTTAGTCTCTTTCCCTACCCTTCCCTGCACACAGCTTGTACCCAGATCTGAACACAACATGCTCTCTCCTGGTTCCCATTGTTCTCTTGTCCTATGTGCTGTTCTTCCCTTGTCTGCCTGCTGATTTTTCTCATCTTTTAACGCTTTCAACTGCTGATACCAGCCCTCTGAAATGTTTCCTGATACTCTTCCCTGTTCGCACCCCCCCAGCCACCCCAGATAAGGACTTCCTGCTCTATGTCCCCACAATGCCGCCCACAGACCTCATTAATGGCATTGCTGTAATTGCTATAAATGCCTGTCTTACCCCTATTGATCTCTGTATACCCTGGGGGCAAAGGTCACGTTCTAGTCATCTTTTTACCCCTTGCATGGGGCCTGACAGATAATAGGTGTTCAAAAGTTAAATGAATGAATTTTTAAAAACATTTCCTTCAATTCAGCTGAAAAGGCAATTGCAGTAATTTGAATTGTGCAATTTCCATTGTGTTGTCTTTGAAAAACAGTTTCACTTTTCCTCCTACTACAGATGACTCATTCCTGGAACAGATAACATTGTCCTGAGGTACAGAACTTCACTACCTCAAATCTTTTGAAAATCTTTCTAACAACAAAATCGTGACAAGCTTTTATAATCGATCAACTCAGTGATGAAGGATGGAATACTAGAGGGGTTTGGAACCCCTTTGATTACTACAAAGCATCCAAAAAAAGAATGGGTAGGTGGATAACAGTAACTAGACTGCTAACACTGGCTACGTATGTTGAGCACCTAATAAATGGGAGCTAATATTGGGCATTTGTCTGAGTCACCACAATTAACCAGTTGTCCTTGAGTCCATTCCCACTCAAGGTGACCTCCGTGTATATCCGAGTAGAACTGTGCTCCAGAGGTTTTCAATGGCTAATTTTTAAAGGTAACGCAACAGATCTTTCTTCCAAGATGCCTCAAACCTTTAACCTTTAGGTTAGTAGTAACCAAACCACCTGCTTGTACCACCTGGGAACTCCTGACTAAGTGACTAACACTCTTGACCTCATTCAGTTCATACATAGACACTTTTGAGGTCAATGTTACCATCAAAACAAGAATCAGAAAACAAGGTAACTCACTGGTAAGTGGCTGAGTAAGGATTTGAACCTAGGTCTAGCTAATTCCAGAATGGTGTTGTGGACAGTGACATGCCTATTTCTTGTAGAGTGGGTCATGAAGGCATACACAGAAGGTGGCTGAGTTCTGACGAACCAGATGGTCGGGACATCGTACAGCATCCCTGCCCATGCATTCCTGAGTATATGTGGCTTCAACTGGTAAAGACAAAGCATGGGTCTTACATGAAATTCCCATAACAAACTAGCTGGCTCCCCCAGCTGCCCCTCTGTGCACCACAAGTGCAGCCCTAGAGGCCTTGTCTCCTGTCTACCCACACATAAGAGCATAAAGACCCTTTTCTAGTGGGAGCAAAGATGCTAGCTCACTGCTTAATTACAACTTCCTGCTCCTTGTCCCAGCAGTACCATAGCAACAAGTAGCATTGGCACAAGAATCAAAAGGGAGAGGCGTTGCCTAGCAACAATGTAGTGGAAGAGCTTTAAGGTTCTGGCAGTCTGAGTTCTAGTTCTGGTTGGGATTATCTGGGGAACTGCGTACAAGACCCAACTCCTCTGCACCTTAGTTTTTTTGTTTGATTTGTCATCTGTCAAGTGAGAATTACACCAACAATCTTAAAGGTTGTTAAAAAGATTATGTAAAAAAAAACCAAAACACTTCATACATATAGGATTACTGTCAGGATCTTTTTTTTTTTTTTTTTTTAGAGAGAGAAAAAAGTTATATACATAGATCGAGGTAGAAAGGGAACAATTTTGAAGGACTTACTACCACATAAATTACCTGCATTTCTTAAAAAGAAGATGAAAGAAATGGTTGCTTTCTGGTCAATTCTAACACATGTCAATCCGATGACTTTCAGAGTAAATGTTGTGCTCCATGGGATTTGCAATGATTATGATCTTTCTGTACCCGAAAGTTCGTCAGTTCAGACACCCATGTCTCTGCAGAAAAAAGATGTGACAGTCTGCTTCTGTAAAGATTACAGCCGTGGGGAATGCTACCGGACAGTTCTGCGCTGTCCTATACGGTCACCACGAGTTGGAATGGACTCTGCAGTAACAAGGTTTGGTTTTCAGTCTTAATGATCATTCCCAAACAGATTGCCAAGCCTTCCTGCCAATGGGCCTCTGAATTGATTAAACTGTCAATCTTTGGGCTAATAGAAAGTGCTTAACCATTTGTGCCCCCTAGGGATTTATTTTGTTGTTGTTAAGTGCTGTTGAGTCTGTTCCCAGTCATTTCGACCCTGTATAGAGTTTCCAAGGAGCAGCTGGTGAATTTGAACCACTGACCTTGGGATTCAAACCGACTTTGTGGTCCAGGGCTTTATCCTGCAGCACCAAACCAGGAGCCAACCTATAATGAGTGTTGAAGCTGGTTGGAGGGTCGTTAGGTAACATCAGTCAACATTTAAATGTAGTTACCCTTTGCCTCAGTAACTTAACTTCTAGAAATCTGTTTTACAGAGTTACCCACACATGTTTATAAAGATATGCATATAAACTGTACAGGGTGGAAAACAGAGAACTACCTAAAATGTCCACTAAAGGAAATTGAATATAGAAATCAACATATCAGAAAGTTGTAATTGTACAGAGGTTCAAAAGAATGAGGTGGGTCTTTTTACCAGCATAGACAAATTTGTAAAATATAATGTCAAATGAAATGAAAGTAAGTCATATGCGTATGTACACATACACAAACTTACAACTCTCCCCAGAACAGGGCATAGATGTTTTGGGTTCCCTACTTTGTGTTGACCTCATATAATACACAAAACAATAACAATAACAGACAATTCCCTAACACTAACAATATCATACAATTCCCCCCTTCACTCTGCACTCCTGCTGTTCCCTTAAAGCATCGTTTAGTATCGCCTCTCTCTGATGCTCTCAGTTTCCCACCAGCACTGTGTTTGAATTGCTTCTGTCATGTTGTTGATGAATCCATTGTTTCCTTTTGTGCCTGGCTCCTGACAGACCATTAAGTCTTCGGAAGAATCACATCTCAGGAATCTTTGTTATTCTGGGACATACTTATGGCCCCTCGTTGTTGTTAAGTAGGTTCCGACCATAGGGTTTCCAAGAAGCAGCTGATGAGCTTGAACCTCCGACCTTGCAGTTCAAACCTACTTTGCAGTCCAGCACATTAACCCCACAGCACCACACCAGGACTCCCAGGGCCCCTCAATGCAATTACTTGAAACAAGCGGCTCTGAGCCCAGTTTTCTCAAAGCCACCCTCTCAAGCTGTGCCTTCATGCCTATTCACAGCTTAGAAGGTGTGCTGTAAAGAGGAAAGAGAAGTCAAGAGTGTTGGAATCCTGGTTTGATGTGAGCCAGAATCAACTGCACAGCAATTAACAACAAAAGAATCATCGATGTGAGCAAATCATTCCCAACTAAGACAGCAGGTGGCGCAAGTGACCTAGATTTCTTAGGCTATCATGGAAGGATGCCACAGAAAATCTGCAGATACTGAGCTCATCCTGAGCCACCTTCTTGCCTGCCCTAGGTGATCGTCAACTAACCTAAAGGTTGATGGTTCAGATCTACCCAGCAGCACCATGAAAGAAAGTCCTGGAGATCTGCTTCAGTGAAAATTACAACCAAGAAAGGAAACCTTTGGGAACAGTTCTACTCTATAACAGAGGGTGACATCATGAGTTGGAATGAACTCAACAACAATGGAATTTACTGTATGTAGTACAAAACATAAAGTCAGGGACACAGGTTCTTTCCCTTCAGATCCCAATTCCTAGACATCTGACTTTCAAGTCTTTGTTCTACACCTTCTTAAGTCCAGTCAGTTTGTTCTTTGGAAATACACCTTCCTCATGGGGGAGACAGTGAGACAGGCTGTTCTATTTCCATGTCCACTTGTTGTTGTGAAGTGCTGTCAAGTGGATTCCGACCCTGAGCGACCCTAGTATAGGGTTTCCACAGAGCAGCTGGTGAGCTTGAACCACCAACCTTGCAGTTCAAATGGCTTTGCAGTCCGGCGCATTAACCCACAGTGCCACACCAGGACTCCTCCATACCACTAGAGGCAGTGACTATTAGCAAGACCTCTTTGGAGGGCACACCCACTGGCACAGCCTGCCTTAGCCTAGAGGAGGCAATGTACACCTCAAGAGTTCCTAGAAAGATGGAACTACAATTATGCGTTGAATGCTTATCACTATTTGATTTTCCTTTCTGGAGGCAATTATTTGAAAGGTTTGTTGTTGTTGAGAGCTGGTGTGTCGGCTCCGGCCCATAGCAGCCCTGTTTAGGGTTTCTGAGGAACAGCTGGTTTGCTTGAACCGCCAACCTTGTAGTTCAAACAGACTTTGCAATCCAGAGCATTAACCTACAGCGCCACACCAGGAAAAAAAATTGCTCTGATGGCTAACAGTCAATGTTCAATTTTATAAATGAACTTGGAGTTCTGGTGTGGCTCTATAGGATAAGCACTGGACTGCTAACCACAAGGTTGGCAATTCAAACCTACCAGCAGCTCCTTGGATACCCTATATGGGGTCTCTATGAGTTAGAATTGACTCAGTACTTAACACCACCACCAACAACAAGTTCACTATTTTGCTACATTTAATAGCTATTGGTATAACCTTATTATGTAAAGAATTTCTTTTTGGCAAATACAGGTACATGACTACATAAAAGCTAGACTGACTAATTAAATACCATCCGGTTGCTGGGGAGGATTGTTGTTACTGTTAATTACACAAAATATATTTATATTTTCAGTAAATATTGATTAAGTATTTACCATTTATGCAAAAACTACTTATTAAATGATTGTCATGTGCCATGCACTGTTTCAGATGCTGAAAATACATCACTGACAAATGAATTCTCTGCCCTGAAAGAGCTTTCCATGTAGTAAGGGCGATACATGATAAACAAATAAATGAAGAGGTGGTGTCTTCGATCAAAAAAACAATAAAACTCTTTTTAAGAAAGAGTGATGGGGGCTGTGGTTTTAGACTGGGTCTCAGGTAGATGAAGCTAAGTCAAAAAGTATTGCATGTACACACAGGTTGGTATGTCTCTGTGATCAGTGGATGCCTGCACACAAGTTTTCTCAGTAACACACTTGTCTTAATGTGGCGCTGTAGGATAATGAACTGGACCACAAGGTCAGATTGAACTGCAAGGTTGGCAGTTCAAATTTATTCGCTGCTCCTCAGAAACTCTGTACAGCGTGCTGTGAGTCAGAACTGACTCGAGTGCACTTAACAACAACAGTCTCATTAAGATGTCTTCTTAAAAAATAAAAAAAACAAAAGGGTCTAATCAAAACAGTGGCTTCTGAGGGCATCTGCTAGGTCAGTTCAATTGAAGGCAGAGAGGCCAGCTCAGATGGTTATAGCAACTGGTTTTTGAAACTCCAATGGGACTAGCCTATGACAGATTTTCTCAAATGACACAGTAGAATCACAGAGGCTTTAATAAACTCTTTTAACAAAAATTGAAAAATGCATTGGCTTTAAAAATAAAAAAGGCTAAGAAAGTTGTGAGACGGAATTTTTTTTTTTTTTCATCACAACAATGACCTGTACATTCTTCAAAGGTAACAAGGACTGCCCTAGGACAATTTCATTGGGAAACAGTACTCCATCCACCCTACAGCCCTGGTCTGCCCCTTCAGATTCCTTTATGTTCCCCAAACTCAACACTTAAAGGAACATGATTGGAGTCCTTTGATTATGTCAAATTGCTGTTACAATGTGGTGTATATTTAAGAGAATGTAGTGTATGCCAAGAAATTTAGAAGACGACTACCTGACCAACTGACTGGAAGAGATCCATATTTGTGCCCATTCCAAAGAGAAGTGACCAGCAGAATGTAGAAATCATTGGACAATATCACTAATAACGCATGCTAGTAAAATTTTGGTAAAACAGCTGCAACCGTACATTGACAGAGAACTTCCAGAGGTTCAAGCCAGATTCAGAAGAGAATGTGGAACAAGGAATAACATTGTTTACATCAGATGGATTGTGGCTGAAAGCAGAAAATACCAGAAAGATGTTTACCTGTGCTTTACTGACAACCAAAGGCTTTCGATTGTGTGGATCATGACAAGCTATGGACCACATTACAGAGAATGAGGATTCTGGAATACTTAATTGTACTCATGAGGAACCTGTACATAGACCAAGAGGCAGTTGTTTGCACAGGACAAGGGAACATAGAATAGTTCAAAATTAAGAAAGTTGTGCACCAGGGTTGCATTCTATCACTGTGCTTATTCAATCTGTATGCTAAAAAAAATAATCCGAGAAGCTGGATTGTATGGCATCAGAATTGGAGGAAGACTCATTAACAACCTGTGATATGCAGATGATACAACCTTGCTTGCTGAAAGTGAAGAGGACTGAAAATACTAATAAAGATCAAAGACCACACACAGCCTTCCTTATGGGTTGCACCTTAATGTAAAGAAAACAAAAATCCTCACCGCTGGACCAATAAACAACATCCATATAAATTGAGAAAATACTGAAGCTGTCAAATACTTCATTTTGCTCAGATCAGCCACCAACACTCATGGAAGCAGCAGTCAAGAAATCAAATGACGTATTGCATTAGGCAAATCTGCTGCACAAGACCTTTAAAGTGTTAAAGAGCAAAGATGTTAATTTGAGGATTAAGGTGCGCCTGACCCAATCCTTGGCATTTTCAATCACCTCAGATGCATGTGAAAGTTGGACGGTGAATAAGGAAGACTGTAGAAGAATTGATGCTTTTAAGCTATGGTGTTGAAGGAGAATATTGAAAGTATCAGGGACTACCAAAAGAACAAAACAATCTGTGTTGAAAGAAGTACAGCCAGAGTGCTCCTTGGAAGCTAGGATGACCAGGCTTAGTCTCTCATAGTTTGGACATGTTATCAGGAGGCACCAGTCCCTGGAGAAGGATATGATTGGTAAAATGGAGGGTCAGAGAAAAAAAAGGAAGACCCCCCCCCCAACGAGATGGATTGACATAGTGGCAGTAGCAATGGTTCAGGTGTAGCAAAGATTGGGAGGTTGGTGCAGGACCGGGCAGTGTTTCATTATGTTGTTCGTGGCGTCACTATGAGTCAGTACTGATTCTATGGCATTTAACAACAATAATATAACAAAGAACACAGAATTCTTCAGGGAAGGGTTGTTGCTGTTCTTTTTAAGTGTCATTGAGTCTGTTACAAGTCAGTTCTGATTCATAGCAACCCTATACAGGGTTTCTGAGGAGTAGTCGGTGGGTTTGACCTGCCAACCTTGTGGTTAGCAATCCAGTACTTATCCTACAGTGCCACACCAGGATGCTGTAGTGAAGAGCTAGAGAGATGGAAACAACACCTTCAGAAATGTGTAGACCTGGATGGAGGATATGTGGAAAAACCGTACCTTCACATTTTGATATTTTGCTTAATAAAGATGTCGATGATTTTGAACAGGCTGTTTCCTTTGCTTGGAATATTCTCCTGGCTTAGTTCTTTCTCCTTATGGTTTGCATACAACAATCAGTGCAAACATTGCTTAGGAAGAGATTAGAGAGCAAGAAGAGGAGGGTGGCACTAGCATTTAATGGTGCGAATGGAAAAAATAGGCTGCAAATAACACCAGAAAGCTTTTGAAGAACCTAGAAGATTTTGTCGTTCAAGTGAAGAGAAAAATGTTTCCATAAGGAGTGGATGATGGGCTGCCAAGTAAGGTGAGGATGGAAAAATGACTTTTGCTTTAATGGCAAAAGGTTATTGGTAGAAGACCGTAGAAGAATTGATGCCTTTGAGTTATGGTGTTGGAGAATATTGAAAGTGCCATGGGCTGCCAAAAGAACCAATAGATCCATTTTGGAAGAAGTGCAGCCAGAGTGCTCCTTAGAGGCCAAGATGGCCAAACTTTGTCTCTCATACTTTGGACATATCAGGAGGGACCAATCACTGGAGAAGGATATTGTGTTTGGTGAGGTGGAGGGTCAGAGAAAAAGATGAAGCCCCCCAACGAGATGGATTGGCCAAGTGGCAGCATCATCAATTGACTCAAGCATGCCAACAATAGTGAGGTTGGCCCAGGACCGGGCAGTGTTTCTGCTGTGCATAAGGTTGCTATGGGTTGGTACCGACTTGATGGCACCCAACAACAACAACAACAAGCAGAAGCAGTTTGGGTGGAATATAATGCCAGCATCATGCTGGTGTAGTGCTGTGGGCTAATACACTGGACTGCAAAGTCGGTTTGAACCACAAGGACACTAGTTCAAGCTCACCAGCAGCTCCTTGGAAACCATATGCAGTCACTATGGGTCAGAACCAACTTGAGGGTACTTAACAACAACAACAAATTCTGACTGTGGCTGAGGGGAACATGGGGAGTAAGAATTTGGAGACAGCGCTAGAGACAAGTCTTTGGAGAAGATTAACTGGGAAGGAAAAGAGAAAAATGGATGATACTGTGGGGCTGGATGGGCCATCAGTGCAGATAAACGTGGTTGTTGTTAAGTGTCATTGACTCATAGAAACACTATATAGGGTTTCCAAGGAGCAGCTAGTGGGTTTGAACCACTGATCTTGAGGTTCACAGTCCCAGGCTTATCCTACAGCATGACACCAAAAGAAAATGAAGCCAACCAAACTGAAAAGAAAGTTGGAGGGTAAAGGAAAATAATAAGAGAAATGCTCGTATCTTCAGTGGGTGGGAGATTGTGCTGGAAGATGATGACAACTTAAAAGGGATGAATGTAGTGGTGCTGAATAACATGCATTTCAGTGAGAACAGAAGCCATATTGGGGAAGGAGCATTTGAGAACAAGGAGATACCTTCTAATCTTAAGACCACAGGTGATGAGCAGCTACCACCAGAGGAGGCTGCAGGTGGTGTGGTGTCTCCAGGATAAACCAGTGTTCACTAAGAGTACGGGATAAGAGGGAGCACTCAGAAAAAGCAGACCTAGGTGGTTTAGTAGTTGTGGAACAGAAGTCCAGTATGCTCAGTCATGAAAGTTTGGGAGTCAGGGGCTGGATTAAAGGCAAGGAGGTCAACAGCATGGTGGAAAGAATGGGACAGTAGAGAAGTGATGGCTGAGAGGATTTATACTTGGGGTATGGACTGATTGAAGCATAAAAGATGATGGATCAACTGGCTCATTGATGAGATTGAACACCAGCTCTAGTGACTAAAACTAGGGGTGGTTGTTATCCCCTAAAGCTATCAAAACATCAAGCTAGATAGATGAACTTCAAACCACCTTAGGACTGCTGCCCCCCACACTGGCCAGCCTGGATTTGAAGACCCTGGGTCTATAAGATAGAGATATTACCCAAACCATTCATTTTGTTAAGAAATCACATTCAAAACACCATCTTACAAATCAAGGATGCTTTGCTTTCATAGCTTCTCTTAGTTCCAAATTTGTGTCCAGATTTTAATGTACCTGTAATCATAATGCGCACACCATTTGAGATTCTGCATTTTCCCCCTCAAGGATTTTCTACATTGTTCCATCTTTAGTGGAGTTAACCTCCAATGGAGTGTGAATAATTGTTGCTCTCAACAATTACCGAATGTTCTTTTTTGACACATGAATATATAAAGCGCCACTGCCCAAACTACACATGCAAATAAAAAAAATTCTCCATACAGACCTGTACCTCTGCCTGCATCATGGATTACCCACACCTCACTAGTGAATCTCAAGATATGTTGATCCCTTCTTAATTCTTTTTCTTTAACACGCAGAACAATTATCAGCAAGCTAGCTGCAACCCCACCCCTTTCTCTTCTACTCAGGAAAACATTCTAGGGAGTGAAAATGACGTTGTTATAAGAATAACCTTGAATCTACTCCAAGTTATAACAAAAGCAGCTCATTTGAAAACTTTGATGCTTTTACTATTAATAGTGCAAATTACTTGCAACACAGTTAAACCCTGAATAAGATGCACAGGCGAGTCCTGCCGCTGTTGAAGACTGCTGGCTTCCTGAGGAAGACAGACCTTAACTGAACATGATAGGGGCGTGGTCAGCAATCCCACAGTAGATTGTGGAGAATGCATGTGTTCCTGGTGGAGCTGACATTTGAGCTGGCTTTTGATGGAGGTTGTCATTCAGAGAAGAAGGGAAAGCTGTTCCTGGCCGAAGGAAGGTCATGTGCAAAAGCATAAAACCCAAACAAAACTCCCTGCCATCAAGTCGATTCCAACTCATCGACCCTATGTAGCGTATCCGAGATTGTTAATCTTTATAATAGTAGAGAGCCTCGTCTTTCTCCTGCAGAGCAGCTGGTGGGTTTGAACTGCCCACCTGGTGGTTAGCAGCCCAATACCTTGCAAAGGCAAGGAGGCCTGGAAAAGAGAGGTTTAATGGGGATTGGTACACATTCTGCAGTGATTGAAATCTGAAGCCCAGAAGAAAGCAGCTAGAGATACTGTTCTAGGCCAAGGAGGCCGAGGGCAAGGCCTTGTCTGATCACCTGAAGGATGTTGGCTTTCTCCCATAGATGTGAATGGTTTTTAAGTAGAAGATGGTTATATGCTGACACCTTGGTTTAGAAAGCTCCAGTAGTTACGTGTACAGGGGGAAAGGCACAGCGCAGAGGATCTGAAGATTAAAATGTTGCTATTCTTATTTTTGTTGTGTGCTGTTAAATCTGTTCCAATTCACAGCAACCCTGTATAGGGTTTCCAAGAGGAGTTGGTGGGTTTGAATTGATGACCTTTTGGCTAACAGCCCAATGCTTAGCCTACAGTGCATGTTGTTGTTAGGTGCCATCCAGTTGGTACCGACTCGTAGCAACCTTAAAAGCACAGCAATATGAAACGCTGTCCAATCCTGGGCCAACCTCACTATCGTTGCCACGCTTGAGCCCATTGATGCTGTCACTTGGCCAATCCATCTCACTGGGGCTTTAAAAAGTGCCATGGACAGCCAAAGGAACCAACAGATCTGTGTTGGAAGAAGTGCAGCCAGTGTGCTTCTTGGAGGCCAAGATGGCCAAACTTCATCTCTCATACTTCGGACATATTGTCAGGAGGGATAGCTGGAGAAGGCTATCATGTTTGATAAGGTGGATGGTCAGAGAAAAAGAGGAAGATAGTGCATAGAATAGCTAAATCAGGATGTGGAGTGTGGAGGAGTTAAGTCGAGGGATTAGTCTCTGAACTCAAAGAATTGTTAGGAACAGGCAGTGGCCTGACCTTAAGCTTTCTGTAGGGATCTCTGTATTGTCTAAACTGGCATGTAGTTGCGTCAAGCACGTAACCACACCCTGTCTGCAATTTGAAACACTGTGTCCTCACATTGCCAAACATCACTCCTAGACTGAGACCTAAGTGCTAGAATCAATGAGATTTCCTAAACTGAGCAGATTTAGAAGAATTTTTTTATCTTGTAAAAAAATAAACAAAAACAAGATGAGGAATACAGCTCCCTCAACCCACCCACTCGGTCAGTATGCTAATTAGTAGAATTAACAGGGGTTAAAGGAGCTCTGGTAGCGTAGTGGTTACGAATCGAGCTGCGAACCTTAAGGTCAGCAGATCGAAACTACCAGCTGCTCCGCAGGAGAAAGATGAGGCTTTCTACTCCCGTAAAGATTTATAGCCTTGGAAACCCTGTACAGGGTCGCTATGGGTCGGAACCGACTCGATGGCACTTAACAACAACAACAAAAGGAGCTCTGGTAGCATAGTGGTTACGAATCGGGCTGTGAACCTTAAGGCCAACAGTTCAAAACTACCAGCTGTTCTGCGGGAGAAAGATGAGGCGTTCTGCTCCTGTAAAGATTTACAGCCTCGGAAACCCTGTACAGGGTCGCTATGGGTGGGAACCGACTCGACGGTACTTAACAACAACAAAGCATTATAGGAGTACTGGTGCAGTGCTTTGGGATAAAGCATTGGATCACAAGGTCAGTTTCAACCTTAAGGTCAGAGGTTCAAATTCACAAGCTGGTCCTTGGAAACCCTAGCTAGGGCAGCTATGAATCAGAACTGCTTCAGTGACAGTAATAACAACAACAACAAAGGAGTCATAGGAGTCCCTAGTTGGTACAAACAGTTCGCACATTCGGCTACTAACCCCAAGGTTAGAAGTTTGAGTCCACCTAGCGGTGCCTAGGAGAAAACGTCTGGTGATCTACTTCTGAAAATCGAGCCTTGAAAACCCTAGAGAGCACAGTTCTACTCTGACACACATGGAATGACGTGGAATCCACTGAATAGCAACTATTGTTTTGCTTTTGTCTTTGTGTGTGTGTGTTTAAAGAACCACACACTGATTTGAATCCTTGTTCTACCACTTGCCATTTTTGTGACCTTAGGCAAATGGCATAATTTGTCTGACCCTCAGTTTCTTCATCTAGAAAATGGAATAGCGTAATTCTTTGGTGAAGATTGTTGTTGTTGTTAAGTGCCGTTAAGTCAGTTCTGACTCATAGCAACTCTGTATAGGGTTTCCGAGGAACAGCTGGTGAGCTTGAACCGCTGACCTCGCAGTTCAAACTGATCTTGCAGTATAGCGCATTAACCCACAGCACCACACCAAAACTCTGTGGTGAAGATTAAATAGGATGAAACATGTAAAGGCTCCTAAACTGGTTCCCTGGCTCATTATAAATCTCAAGCAATATTACTTCCTCTCCCCATCCAACAAGGTCATGTAAGAGTTAACAGCACACCAGGGGACATTAAGGCAAGTGGTCGGGTCCCCTCAAAGCAAACCCCCTTCCAAGACTAACACTCAATGGGAATAC
>NW_006408601.1:2043215-2047145 GCF_000296735.1 Chrysochloris asiatica
CCATGAAGGGAGAAGAGCGGAGTGTGGGACCCTACCAAGAGAAGCAGTGATGCCTGAGATGGAGGCAGAGACGATGATGTGGAGAGATAGAGCAGCTGGAGACTTTAGATCCAGAGAGGGAGAGGGGCTGTGTGCTGAAGACCAGGGGGCAGGCTTGTAGTGTACACCCGTTGGTTGTTTGATGATGCATGGAGGGATTGATGATACATGGAGGGAATGAAACAATATATGATAGGATGAATGTAAAACTAATGTTCTCCCATGTAAACTATCACATAATTCACAATAAAACATTTTAAAAAAGAAAAAAGAGTTAACAGCACAGCCCCAATAGCCACCAACCAGGATCATGAAAAACAAAATGTTTGGAGGGAGAAGCTGGTGGGTGTACTTCAAGACAGAAGGGAAGTAGGATGAGATTCTACCCATTAAAGCTGACTAATTCCACTGGAATTGTGTGAAGGACAAAGGAGGTTAATTCAGTGAAATCTCTGGAGTGCTTCAAAGAAAGGCTGTGTGTGTGCGTGTGTGTGTGCTGGTGGGTCCCCTTCCAAAGCTCTGACACGCCTCTTCTGGCAGGGGTGGGATTGCTGTGGGTGTGACAAGGGGGCTTCTTAACAATGCCCTGAATTCTAATCAACGTGAGCAGCTTTCAAATGGCTTTCCCCAGGCACCAGAGGGAAGGACAGCCAGGCAGGCAGGGCTGGGGAAGGCAACTTCCCGGTAGCCTTCCAACTCTTGGGCTGCAGTGCTGGCTTTGGGGAGGCTTCTTGGCCAGGATCAAGTGGCAGCCCGTGGTTGACTCACTGGCCTGGAGGCTGGCAGATTGGAGCAGACTAGCCCATGTCCCAAGAGTGAGTTCATTAACCACAGACATCGTGAGCAATCTCGTGTCACCAGGGCAAGCTCAGCCTGTGGGCTAGGAAGGTCCCATCTCAGGAACTGGACCCCATTGCTCTTAAAGACTACTGACTATTGGTGTGAAAGACACAAGGACTATCGTCACTGTATTCCCACAACATCCCGCCATTTTACCTTCCAGAGGCAGCAAGCTGCTGTTGACCTGATGACAGGGTTTAAGGCACTCTCTAAAATAGCTATTGATGGATGATGTAATCTTAGTGCTTTGGTGAGATGCACAGATGACTACATTCATAACGCTGAACTCAGTCCTCTTTCAGATGCTGTGCCCCTATTTGGGGTTTGGAAAATATGGTTACAGTCAGTATGCTAAACTGAGACTATCCTGTGTGATGTAGAAAAGTCCACAAGGCATGGCTTAATTGATCTAAGAAAAGCACCTCCAGCAGGTCTGTGTACCCTGCAGAAATTTGGTCTCTTGCTGAGGCAGACAGCAACAGAGAAAAACCCACACACAGTATCTATAGAGCCAAAAGACAGTCCCCTGAATAAAGGAAGCTATTTGAGTTTTCATTCATCTCTATGGTCACATTGGGTTGTAGAATACCTAGAAATCAATAATGTCTCTTGAGAACAGCCAAACACCAGGAAATGCTTCGAAAGTAGGTGACTCTTAGGTGTGGGTGATTTTTAATTAACCAACACTCTTTGTAATTTGCTATTCCAAGAAAGTGTGTCAGGAGTTGGGTGAATAAATCCATTGCTGGCTTGCATGCCTGGGTGCTGCAAAGTTCCCCTACATGCTAGCATTTTCCCATCCAAACCCATTGCTGTTAAGTTGATTCCAACTCATAGCAACCCTATGTTGTTGTTAAGTGCCATCGAGTCGGTTCCGACCCATAGTGACCCTGTACAGGGTTTCTGAGGCTGTAACTTTTTATGGGAGCAGAAAGCCTCATCTTTCTCCCACGGAGTGGCTGGTAGTTTCGAACTGCTATCCTTAAAATGCGGCCCGATTCATAACCACTACGCTACCAGAGCTCCTTATAGCAACCCTAAGTTCTTGTTAAGTACCATGGAGTCAGTTCCAACTCATAGTGATCCTGCACAGGGTTTCTGAGGCTGTAAATCTTTACAGAAGCAAAAAGCCTCATCTTTCTCCCACGGAACAGCTGGTAGTTTCGAACTGCCAACCTTGCAGTTAGCAGCCCAATTCGTAACCACTACACTACCAGCCTATAGGACAGGGTAAAACTGCCCCACAGGGTTTCCAAGGCTGGAAATCGTTATAGAAGCAGAGTGTAACATCTTTCTCCTAAAGATCGCTGATGGGTTTGAACCACCAACATTTTGGCTAGCAGCTGACAGCGCCACTAGGGCTTGATTCATCAGCAACAAGGAGACAACAAAGAGATCAACCTTATAAGATAATTAAGGATAAGTTAAAAAATATTGCTACAAAGTCATAGAAATATTTATTAAACAAAGCATCAAAATGCGAAGATACTTTATTATCATTTCTCATCATATCCTCCATCTAGGTCTATAGACTTCTGAAGGTGGTGTTTCTATCTCTCTAACTTTTCCCTAGAGAATTCTGTGCTCTAGGAATGACATCACATCAAAATGTAAGTTTGGCATCATCACAGGACTCAAATTGTATTCCTTTTAAATGTTCCTTGAGTGACCATTATCCTAGGACAGCCCTTACTACCGTCAAAGAATGAGCAGGTACATTGTCCTGATAGACAAGAATTCCTCAGGGCAACTTTCCTGGCTTTTTCTCACCAATGCAATTTTCTATTTTCTCAAAACTTCTTCATGATAAGCCCCTGTGATTCTCTTGTGTCCTTTAAGAAAATCTGTCAAGGTCACTCCTTTGGAATCCCAAAATACAGTCACCATAACCTTCTGAGCTGACCTCTCTGCCTTGAATTTCACTCTGGCCAGCAGATCCCTTTGGAAACCACTGTTCTGACTGGACCTTTGTTTGAAGACACCCTAAAGAGACTAGTAATACAAGTGTATCACTGAGAGAACTTGTTTGAAGCCATCCACTAATTGAAAAGACATGTTTAAACGTGTTTCATTTAGAATAAACCCATATATGTATGAAATTGTTGTTGTTAAGTGCTGTGGAGTTGGTTCCAACTCATAGTGATCCTATATAGGGTTTCTCAGGAGCAGCTGGTGGGTTTGAACTGCTGACCTTATGGAACCATGTATGAAGTTGTTATTGTTGTTGTTAGGTACTATCGAGTCAGTACCAACTCATAGCAACCCCTGTGTACAACAGAACGAAACACTGCTTGGTCCTGGGCCAATCTCACAATTATTGCCATGCTTGAGCCCATTGATTCTGCCACTTTGCCAATTCATCTCCCTGGGGGTTTTCCTCTTTTTCTCTGACCCTCCACCTTACCAAACATGATATCCTTCTCCAGCGACTGGTCCCTGCTGACAATATTTCTGAAGTGTGAGGGACAAAGTTTGGCCATCCTGGCCTCTAAGAAGCACTCTGGCTGCATGTATGAAGTAGAACCCTAATAATAATGCTTTTTGACATACCTTCCTATAACCTATTACATGTAAAACTCTTACACCAGTCTTAGTACTCCCAAAGTGTGCTTCAAATGTTATCAACATTATTGAGACAATATGCTGGGTCATGGGGAGTACAGGCTCTGCAGTTAGACTGCTATAGTTCCAATCCTTAGCCCTTGCCTACCAGCAATGTGACCCTGGGCAAGTCATTTCATTATGCTTTAGTTTCTTCATCTTTAAAGGGGGACTAATTATAGGTCCTGGTGTGGTGCTGTGGGTTAATATACTGAACTGCAAAGTCAGTTTGATCTACAAGGTCAGAGATTCAAGCTCTCCAGCCATTCCTAGGAAACCCTATACAGGGTCACTATGGGTCAGAACCGACTCAATGACAGTTAACAACAATACTTCATAGGGTTATAGGAAGGATTTCATAACATAAGATCTGTAAGAGACATGCAAGAGTACCTGGTAAGCACTTAATAAATAACAGCTCTGGTAGCGTAGTGGTTACGAATCGGGCTG
>NW_006408601.1:2047299-2048216 GCF_000296735.1 Chrysochloris asiatica
AACAACAACAACAACAATGTTGCTGTGGCTGCTTTTATTATTGTTGTTATTGTTAGGTGCTGTCAAGACTGTTCTGGCTCATAGCAACCCAATGTACAACAGAAACACTGGTCCTGCGTCATCCTTACAATCACTTATTAGGGTTTAAGTCCATTGTTGCTTCCATTGTGCCAATCCATCTTATTGGGGATCTTCCTTTTTTTCTCTGACCTTCCACTTCACCAAGAAGGATGTCCCTCTCCAGGGACTCGTCCCTCCTGATTACATGTCCAAAGTATGAGAGACAAAGTCTCACCACCCTGACTTCTAAAGAGCATTCTGGCTGTACTTCCTCTAAGACAGGTTTGTTTGTTCTTCTGGCAGTCCATAGTACTTTTAATATTCTTCTCCAACACCATAACTCAAATGAATAAAATCTTCTATGGTCTTCCTTATTCATTGTCTAACTTTCAACTTTCACATGCCTATGAGGTTACTGAAAATTCCATGGTTTGGATCAGGCACACCTTTTTCCTCAAACTGACATCTTTGCTCTTGAACACTTTGAAGAGGTCTTGTGCAGCAGATTTGCATAATGCAATATTTCATTTGATTTCTTAACTGCCTCTTCCATATGTGTTGATACTGGACCCAAGCAAAATGAAGTCTTTGACAACTTCAATCTTTCCTTCATTTATCATGGTGCTATTTTTCCTCCAGTAGTGAAAATTCTGTTTCCTTTACTTTGAGGTGCAACCCATACTGAAGGCTGTGGTCTTTGACCTTCATCAATAAGTATTTTAAGCCCTTTTTACTTTCAGCAAGCAAGATTGTATCATCTGCATATCGTAGGTTGTTAATGAGTCTTCCTCCAAACCTGATGCCATATTTTTCTTCAAATAATCCAGCTTCTCAGATGAAGTGCTCAGCATACAGAT
>NW_006408601.1:2049634-2055023 GCF_000296735.1 Chrysochloris asiatica
CCATGTGTATAGTCAACTTTTATGTTGTTTTAAAAAGTATTTACAATGAAGAAGTCATTGATCTTGCATAAATCTATCATGTGATATCCAGTGCTATTTCTATCATCTAGGCCATATTTCCAACCACTGATCCTAATTTGATTCCAACATTTCCATTCCAATCACTGTCAATCATCACTACATCTTGATTACATATTTGATCCGTTTCAGGCTGAAGAAGTTGGTAGAATTCCTCAGTTTCCTCATCACTGACTTTAGTGGTTGGTGTGTAAATTTGAATAATAGTGGTATTAACTGGTCTACCTTGTAGGCATATGGATAGTATTCTATCACAGATGACATCATACTTTAAGATAGATCTTGAAATGTTCTTTTTGATGATGATTTTATCTCAGCTGATGAATACAAGTAGAATCTCACGACAAACCACTTTCTTTGCTTTGTTCATCTTGCCAGTTTATTTATGAGTTTCATTTCAAGACCAAGTATATAGCTGGCCAGTTTTCCTAACTATCCAACTCTAGTTTCTTTTAGACTCTGATGTTTCTACTTTCCCTGATGGTGGTTGTGCTTGTGTGCTGTGGAGTCAAGTCCAACTAATAGTGACCCTGTATGGCGTTTCTGAGGCTGTAAGTATTGAGGAGCAGAAAGTCTCATCTTTTTCCTGTGTAACAACTGGTAGATTCAAACTGCTGAACTTGTGGTTAGCAGCCCAGCTTACAATCCACTACCATACCAAGGTTTCTCTACCCTCCATACAACCCCTTTATTGTCTTCAATACAACCTCCTCACTTTTGACCCAGCAGTGTCCATGATATTAAATGGCTTCTCTTTCTTGTCCACACATGTACAAATCCTACTGCACTTTCAAAGCCCAACAAAATCCCTACCTACTACTCGAAAACAAAATTCCACATTTTTCTCCTCTTCCTTTGCACGTTTCAGAACCTTCCAGTTTGAATTTTGTGCTTGATCTCCATTTTATTTTTCAGCCAGTCTGAAAGTTTTTCTTCCCTAACTGACTCTCCATTCATGGTGTTCCTATTTCTGACATTTAACACCTCCTCCTCCCTGGCGCTGTGGATTAATGCACCAGACTGTAAAGCTGTTTGAACTGCAAGGTCGGCAGTTCAAGCTCACCAACTGCTCCTAGGAAACCCTATACAGGGTTGCTATGGGTCGGAACTGACTCGACAGCAATTCACAACAACAACAACCTCCCTGATCCTCATTTTCCAGTCAACCACCAAGTCCTACCCATGCTTCCTCCACAATGCCATGTGCACGCTAGTTTCCACTGTTCCAGTGATCCTCCCCAGCAGTCCTCCCTCTTTAAACACTTCCAGGCTCTTATAACTGCTCATAAGCTGAGTGTCTGACCCTCTTCCCAAACTCCCCTACACTCTGGCACCTTCACAAGGATTAACTGGGGTTCATGAGAGTGAAACAAAACTTACTCCTCAATGCATACTTCTTTAAGGCCTTTTATATTTTGTATCCTGTGCATGGAGTATCTGTTCATAAAAAATGCAGAACATTTAAAATTAAATAAACAAGTGGAAATAAAATTCTTCATCAATTTTGTCTCACCTTAGCAGATGAATCTTGGCTGAAAGTAGAGGCTACCAGAAAGATGTTTACTTGTGCTTTATTGGTTATGCAAAATATTAGACTGTACAGATCATAACAAACTATGAATAACATTGTGGAGGATAGATATTTCAGAGCGCTTAATTGTGCTCATAAAGAACCTGTGCATAGACCAAGAGGTAGTTGTTAGAATAGAAAAAAAGGATACAGAATGGTTTAGAATTAAGACAGGTATGCATCAGGGTTGTATCCTTTCACCATACTTATTAATTCTCTATACTGAGCAAATAATCCGAGAAGCTGAATTATATGAAGAAGAACATGGCATCAAGATTGAAGAAAAAGTCATTAATAATCTCTAATATGCAGATGAGACAACCTTGCTTGCTGAAAATGAAGAGGACTTGAAATATTAATAAAGATCAAAGACCACAGCCTTCAATATGGATTGGACCTCAATGTAAAAAAAATAAGGATCCTCACAACTGGACCAATAAATAATTTCATGGTAATTGGAGAAAACATTGAAGTCGTCAAAGCTTCATTTTACTTGGATCCACAATCAATGCTCATGGAAACAGCAATCAAGAAATCAAACAACATATTGCATTGGGCAAATCCGCTGCACAAGACCACTTTAAAGTGCTTATGAGCAAAGATATTAGTTTGAGGACTAAGATGCACTTGATCCAAATCATGGTATTTTCAATTGCTTCGTATGCAAGTGAAATTTGGACAATGAATAAAGAAAACAGTAAAATAATCTGTGCATTTGAATTATGATGTTAGAAACGAATACTGAAAGTACCTTGGACTTCCAGAAGAGCAAAAAATCTGTCTTGGAAGTACAGCCTGAATGCTCCTGGTAAGAAAGAATGGTGAGACTTCATCTCTAGTACTTTGAGCATATTATCAGGAGGGATCTGTACCTAGAGAAGACATCATGCTAGGAAAAATGAGGGTTAGGTAAAAAGAGGAAGACCTCCAACAAGATGGATTGACACAATGGTACAACAATGGGCTCAAGCATAACAATTGGGAGGATAGTGTAGGACTGGGCAGTGTTTCATTCTGCTGGGCACAGGGTCGCTATAAGTTGGAGCCAACTGGATGGCATCTGACAACAGCAGGGAGGAGATGCAGTGGTTTCTCAACCATCTTAAAGCAGTCTATATGTTCTTCCCAGAGATAGGCTGCATGTCCCCTTTGATAGAAAAGAACCCGTGATGGCAGCAAACCCACGGTTGGTCTCTCTCTGTTTGCTTGGTTAAATCTTCAAGACACAGGATGATTCTTTCTTATCCCTATCCTAGATAAATGAAAGCAATGTTGTGTCATCAGGGGCTTATGATTTCAACTCTTTACCAAGGAAGTCCTGCCAGGAAGCAGTCTGAGTAAGTCTAATTCCATTGCTTTTGATAGGAAATAAAGGGAGAATGAGACCCTTTGATCCCTCTGTTCCTTGGTATTTACAGTTTCTGTATCCTTAGAAAAAAGTGTGGAGGTGCTTGCAGTTTTTGCAGACCCTAACACAGCTGATTGAAGAAATCACATAGCTACCAGAAATGTATAAATTTTATTAAACACAAAGTGTTTACACACTTTTAATAAAAACACTTTGTGTTTAATATTAAACACAATATTAATTGTGTTTAATATTAAACACAATATTAAACACAAAGTGATTAAATAGTGGAGCACCTCAGTTACCACCTCTGAGCACTGAGATGTTTAATGGCATCCAACAGACAGTGCCCTGGTACTGGCCTGGGGCATAAGAGAGCCCTTCCCACCCTTAACAAACCACACCTCTTCCTAACCCAAATTCCCAATTCCCAGACATAGCAGAGGCCCTCCTCTAACCCTGGAGCAACCACAATATTCAGAAACCATGATATGCTACTGCCAAACTACAAGCCAACAAGGCACAGGATCTAGTAACCATAGATGACAGAAACAGGTCAAAGGTGGGAAGCAGGCCTAGGAACAGACCTTAAGGTCTGATAGGAGTCTGAGCCGAGATCAGTGATAAAATGTGCATTTAGCACCTGCTCTCTTTTCTGCCCCACCTCCCAAGCTTTTGCAGTTGCCAATTTGTCTCCAGTTTTCTCCCTGACTTGTCATCTGACATTTGTCAACCCAGTGCCAGGTCACATACTTAAGCCAGTTACAAGCAATTATCCTGCACTGAAGGAAGCTTTGACTCAATTAATCAGTCATTTAAAAGGACTCTTTGGCTTTTAAGAAGTCCCTAGGTGGTACAACCAGTTAACATACTCAGCTGCTAATCAAAGAGCTGTAGATTGGAGTCCACCCACAGATTCTTCAGAAGGAAGGTCTGTTGACCTACTTCCAAAAAATTAGACATTAAACCTAATGGAGCCCAGTTCAGCTCTCACACCCAGAGCTTTAAACTGGTTCTTTCCAGTTCAGTCATGCTAATGAATCAAAACTCAAATGGACTCAGATTTGTAAAATATAGGTGCACTGAAATGATAACCAGAATGGGAAAAAGTATGGTTTGAAGCTGTCTTAGTTATCTGATGCTGCTATGATAGAAATACCGCAAGTGGATGTCTTTAACAAATAGCAATTTGTTCTCTCACAGTTTAGGAGACTAGCCGTGCATATTCAGAATGCCAGCTCAGGGGAGGCTTTCTCTTTGTCGGTTCTAGGGAAAGGTCCTGGTCTCTGTTCAGAAGCTGTAGGCTTGGTATTCCTTGGAGATCTATCTCCATGTGTCTTAGCATCAATCTTTCCCTGAGTTAAGGAACTTCACAGTGCTGGGATCCTCGATTCAAAGGATGTACTCCCCTCCTGACTCTTCCATCTTATGTTGGTAGTATTAGGTCCCTCTGAGCTCTGCATACTTATATATAAACTCTCCATTTATATCTTCTAAAGAGATTGCCTCTAGATGCAACCTAATCCTGTAGCTTGCACCTGCCCTCATTAGCACATAGAAGGAAGGGTTTACGGCACACAGGGTAATTACCTCAGATGAGAACTGATCACATCAGCTCACATCATGGGGTGATTGCATCATAGTAGATCTCATCGTGGAAGTGGTAACTGCATCTTGACTGCTAAACCACTTGACATAAAACCTTAACTATCACAGATGCCCTTCTAGAAACTTAATCTCTCTCCCAGAAAACAAGGGCAGTATGTGTGTGTGTGTTGCTAAGCAACCAAGTATCTTTACTAGCCAAGTTGGACAGTGCTGGTGGCTCAAAGCTGGTGGCCAGCTGAGTTGCTCTGAATGTGTGTAGCTCTCCACTAAACCACCCACACTAGGCTCCTGAAAGGGCTCACTATCCTTTCTCTAAGTCTCTCATTCCCGTCAAATGTCCTGTCCCAATTATCATGCCAGTACACCCACATTTTACAAATTTGAATCTGTTCCAATTTCACTGTACCAGCTATGACTGAACTGGTTCTTACTGGTTTGAAGCCCTGACATATGCACATGAGTCAGAAATAACTTGATAGCAATTGGTTGTTGTTGTTGTTGTTGTTAAGTACTGTGGAGTCGGTTCCGACTCATAGTGACCCTGCACGGGGTTTCCAAGGCTGTAAATCTTTATGGGAGCAGAACGCCTCATCAGAACAGCTGGTAGTTTCGAACTGCTGACCTTGAGGTTGGCAGCCCGACTCGTAACCATTATGCTACCAGAGCTCCTTGATAGCAATTAGTATTGGCTTCTAAATAAGTTTTCTTTTCCACTCCAAATATATATATTTAAGTATTCAATAATTCCATATATATATATATATAGAGAGAGAGAGAGAGAGAGA
>NW_006408601.1:2055324-2066396 GCF_000296735.1 Chrysochloris asiatica
GCTTCCCTTCTCACTCAGAATAAACTCCAGAGGCTTCAAACTGACTTTGCAGTCCAGTGTTTTATCCTCCAGTGTGTTTATCCTTCGTATAGTCACATGGTGTCCTGGTGTGGCACTGTAGGATATGCTCCTCGGAAACCCTATACAGGGTCGCTATGAGTCGAAACTGAGACTCGATGGCACTTAACAACTACAAACATATGTTTTAACAACAAATGCAGCATCTCCCATGGAAATGCTCATTGGTTTGAGGAGGGTGCAGAGATGGCTGATCTTTGTCTTGAGATCTCAGGGCACATCATGTTGTTGTTATGTGCCGTGGAGTCAGTTCCAACTCACAGTGACCCTGTACAGGGTTTCCGAGGCTGTAAATCTTTACAGGAGCAAAAAACCTCGTCCCGCAGAACTGCTGGTAGTTTTGAACTGCTGACCTTGAGGTTGGCAGCCTGATTCACAACCACTACAGTCCCAGCAAACCAAAGATTTTTAAGACAAGAGCGGGGTGTCTTCTACTAACATCTTTCCTAAGGGGGGGGGGGGCGGAATTTGAATTAGTGTTTGTTTTCTTTTGTAATCAAGGGCTTTGCATTTTCAAGCAAAGTGCCTTCTACCAAGAGGAATTTTATAAACCAATTCAAGGGGATTTGAGCTACTGAAAGAGAATTAGGAGCCATTGGGTAGATGACAAGTACCAGCACATTTCCCATCAAGAGCCTCTTAAGGACAGTTTCCTGTCAGGGAGCTCTGCTCTCTGTACGATATGAAGCTCAGAAAAGACACATCCGAGGCTCAAGCAGCATTCTCTCCCAAGGATCCCCAAGCCCTCATCTTGCTATATGTCATACATCACAAAAGAAATGCACAGTATCTTTTCAAGCAAAATAAGAAAACATAGGAAATAAAGAACACAATTATAATCAACCCTTGTACCCCTGTGCAAAAAAAAAAAAAAAAAATTTTTTTGTTGCCATCAAGTAGATTCTAACTACTGGTGATTCTATGTTGTTGCAAAGTAGAGAAGATATCTGTAGGAGTTTGTTGTCGATAATCTTTACAGTGTGACGCTGTGGGTTAATACGCTGGACTGCAAAGTTGGTTTGAACCACAACGTTCAAGCTCACCAGCCACTCCTTGGAAACTCTATACAGTGTCGCTATGGGTTGGAATCGACTCGACAGCACTCAACAACAATGACAATCTTTCCAGAAGCATATTTCCAGGCCTTTCATTCATGGTACCGCTGGGTGGGTTTGAACTGCCAGCCCTTCTGTTAACAGCAGAATGAAAATTCTGCACTACCCAGGTTCCTGGACCCCTGGACACAGGCAATCAAATAAATGTGAAGTTTATCTGCCTAATTGCTGTGTCTCCTCCGGACCAGTCACCTCATTCCAGAGAAGGTCACGTCAGATACAATTTTCCCCAAACAGAGCTGTGTGTAGTTCTTCGTAAGCAGGGGCTATCAAACACGGTGCAATGAGGAGCACCAGCAAAATCTGTCAGCCACCCACCTAAGCCTGTCTTTCCAACAGGGCTGTGGAGCTCCCAAAACATTTGACTACAGGATGTATAACTTGAGAGGAACAGTGAGCAGACAGCCCTTTCCAATCTCCCCCTGACTCACAGGACAAAAGAGGGCTAATGACTTTTCTCTGGGTTGAACATGTTGCATGTTGGTAGTTAAGCAGGCCCTATGGTGAGTGGGAGGGTACTAGACTTGGAGTCAGCTCTGTCTGGGTTCCAATTTTTGCTCTACCCCTTTCTAGCAGTGTACACTTTCTAGAGCCTCATACCCTCCTTCATCTGTGAAGTGGAAGAGACATAGTGCTGACTTCTTGGATCCTTATGAAGATTAGAGGCACAATGGTGTGGGACCCAGTCAGTCTCAATAAATATCTGCTACATTATGGAGTCCTGGTTGTGGCACCATAGGATAATCACTCTATCTCAAGATTGGTTTGAACCTCAAGATTGGTGGTTCATACTCTCCTCAGAAACCCTATACTGGGTCACTATGGCTCAGAACCAATTCTAGCACCCTTCCACTTGCCATGTAGCCTGCTTCACTACCAACGTGATAAACAGTACTTAACAACAACATTAAGTTAAAATGAGTGATGTGGAGACTACTAGCAAAACCAATTTATGCAATCAAGAGCTGTGTTGATTTTACTGTTTGTGTAGATTCTAACTCCTTTGTTAAAAGGAGTTAAAAGGAGAAGGAGTTTTCCTCCTAGATTTCTTCAACTTCTAAATGTGGCCCCTGTTAAACTCACTAGGAGAAAGACCATTGTCTAGACAATATCCTCTTGGCGTCATCTAGAAGGCCACTTGTTAGCAGGATCAATTTGTCCTTGCAACTAGGTTAATTTTCTGGCTCCTGAAACCCAGGATGATCATTTCAAATGGACTTAAATCTGACCTTAGGAGGCATGTTTGCATTTTGTCTTCTCTTCCATGAGGCCTTTCCCTGTTAGCACACCTGCCCCAGGTGGCCTCTGAGTTCAGGATGCTGCTCTGGTCCCTCTGAATGCTGGCCTGGGGCTTGGTTACAACCAGTACTCAGATTCTTCCTCTTCTTATGCAGAAATTGGGAAACAAGCCACACCCTCGGCCTGCAGCTTAGGTGGAAAATGTCCCAACATTAACAGCAGGGTGATTACATTTTTACTCACATGTTTTCCTCCCTTGTGTATTCCCTTCAAGGCAGTTTGAAAGGAATGTGTTTTGGGGTTTGTTTGTTTTCAATGCTATTCTGCTGTAATTCTCTTGACTCATTTTCCCTTCTCCCCTCTCCCCATCTTTTTTGTTTGCCTTTTTGGCTTGATTTGGTTACTACTCTACACGTATTATAATAATAGCCACTGTTACTAGCAGGAGTGTAAATGGGAACTGTTTCCATGTTGCTAGGACAAACAGTTAAAATAAAGGAGCTGCTGTTTTCCACAGGTTCTGTCGCATTTCCTCTCTTCAGAGAATTCTGCTCAGGAAACGAAGATGAATACTGCAGGGCTTGCTCTGAAGAAGCTCTTGGGTTAGAACAGTGTCTCAAATGATCAACTGTTTATGTGTATGCACACAGTGAAGTTTTCAGTGAGAAAAATACATAGCTCCTATCAGAGTCTCAAAGGTAAGAAAATCAGAGTTGGTGACAGGGGTGGGAGGTTGGGGAGGTGGGAGGGGATGGAGGTATTGGTTAAGAACCACTGGTCTGGAGGAGATAGTAACATGAGAATTGATCATTAAAATGCAACATCTTGCAGTTATCCTTGTCTGACAGGTTCTCTCTCTTTCTCCTCGCAGTCACTCAGTCGCTTAGGCAATCCTGCTGGCTCTGTCTTCAAAACATATCACAAATCCATCCTCTCCTCACCACCATCATTGTCACCACGCTGGTCCACACCATCATTTCTGCCTGGAGCACTGCAATGCCTACTAACTGGTCCCTCAGCTTCTACCTTGTCCCTGGCAGCCTATTCTCAACACAGAAGCCAGTGTGGTGCATTTAAAGCACAAAGCAGATGACATCACTTCTCTGCTCAAAATGCACCCAGCGCTTCCCTTCTCACTCAGAATAAACTCCAGAGGCAGCGTTATGTTCTGTTGCTGTTGTGTGTGCCGCTGAGTCTGTTCTGACTCATGACATTAGTTCTAGAAAGGCATTATGTTCTAGAATATTCTGTGTCCCATTTCTGCTCCTTCACTGACCTCAGCTACTTACATTCCCATTTGTTTCCCTCCAACCATGTCCACTTCCTACTAACCCTCATACAACCTTCAAAAATACCTCAGGACGTTTGCATGCCATTTCCTCTGCCTGTAATGCTTTTCTCCCAGATGCCCACTTAACTCCCTTCCCTATTTCATTCAAATCTCCAATCAAAAGTCATTTGATCACAAACCACCTAGTTAAGTACCGTGTTCTTCTCTTCCTCAACCTCTTTTTCTTTTCCATCTGACATTATACTATTTATTTGTTTATTGTATGTTGTCTTCTCTAAAGACACACATACACATGTAAGTTGCTCTAAACCAGCAGCTTTGTTGGTTTATCACTCTATCTCCAACTCTTATAAGAGTGCCTAGTACAGAATTGTTGTTGTTAAGTGCCGTCGAGTTATAGCGACCCTGAACAGGGTTTCTGAGGCTGTAAATCTTTACAGGAGCAGAAAGCCTTATCTTTCTCCCGTGGGGCAGCTGGTAGTTTCAACTGCTGGCCTTGCGGTTCACAGCCCGATTCGTAACCACTACGCTACCAGAGCTCCTTAGCTACTCAATAAACATCTGGAATGAATAAAGGATTGAACCATGTATAAGTACAAATGTAATGAGAGAAGTAATAATAGCTGTATATACAAAACACTGCAGAAGCAAACAAGGAGCCCGGGTAGCATAGTGGATTATGAGTCGGGCTGCTAACAGAAAGGTCAGCAGTTTGAATCTATCAGCTGCTCTTCAGGAGAAAGATGAGGCTTTCTGCATCTATAAACATTTACAGCCTCAGAAACCCTATCTAGACAGGGTCGCTGTGAGTCAGAACTGATTTGACAGCGCACAACCACCACCATAGAACTACATGGGGAGTGCAGTAGCTCTGTAGGATAACCACTGGACTGTGAACCACACAATCAGCGGTTTGAGCCCACCAGCTGCTCTGCAGGAGACAGATGAGGTTTTCTGCTCCAGTAAATATTTTCAGCCTTGGAAATGGTAAGCAGGGCTTCTATGAGTCGGAATGAACTCCATGAAACTTAAATAGAAACACACAGGAGTCCTTGGGTGGCAAAACAATTAAGTTCTCCACTACTAGCTGAAAGGTTAGAGGTTAGAACCTACCCAGAAGCACATCAGAAGACAGGCCTAGTGATTGGTTTTTAAAAGATCACAGCCTTACCCGTCTCTGACTAGACTTATTGATTCATGAGGGGGCAACCAGATCAACTCTCCTGAGTGAGGCTTTCCTTCTCTAGGTCCTGGACAGCCAGTCAGGAGATGAGCTTTGCTCAGCAGCCTGCTGACTCAACCATTCCACAAGTATTTATGGGATACCTACTATGTGTGGCTCTATAGGATAAGCACTATACTACAAGGTCACTTTGAACCACAAGGTCAGCAGCTCAAACCACCAGTCGCTCTTCTCAAACAGGGTCACTATGAGTTGGAACAGACTTAGTGGCACACAACAACAATGGACTGTGTAGCAAAAGGAGACCTGGCAGTATAGTGGATTACCAGCTGGACTGCTAACCTCAAGGTCAGTAGTTCAAATCCACCAGCCACTCCACTGGTGAAAGAGGAGGCTTTCAGTTTCCATGAAGACTCACAGCCTCGGAAACGCTGTACAGAGTTGCTGTGAGTCCGAACAAACCCAATGACACTCAGCAGTAGCAGCACTGTGGAGCAGGCACGGTCCTGTGTGCTGGGGGTACAGAAGTGACCACAGCAAAGTCCCTGTGCTCGTGGAGCTTATTTCTAGTGAGACAGACAGATTAGCAGCAAATATATAGTGCCACGCTGGGCCTTGTGGTACCAGATACTGATATATGCTGTTGTTAAAAATAATAAAAACTCACTAAGATTTGAACATAAGAAAAAAAAATCACAATCTTGAACACCTATGGTGATTCAGTGAATTATTGTTTAATATGGTAATACTAGCTATAGTATTTATAACTCCCACCAATGACTAGGTGGTTGTTGTTGCTAAGTGTCATCAAGTTGGTTCCGACTCACAGTGACCCTGTATAAGTTTCTAGAGAGTGGCTGGTGAGTTTGAACCACCGATCTTATGGTTAGCAGTTCAGTGCTTATCCTAAGGTACTTCACAATGTCTGGGTAGTTCTATGCAAATATGAGGTGCTTGTGGTCCACCAAGGGGATTGGATAGTTTGTTAATAATATAAATAAGATAGATAGCACCCTGTTAGGGGTTGTTGTTTTGTTGTTGTTAAGTGCCGTCAAGTCAGTTCCAGCCCATAGAGAGACCCTGTACAGAATTTCTGAGGAGCAGCTGGTGAACTTAAACCACCAACCTCACAGTCCAGCGCATTAACCCACAGCACCACATTTGTATGGAACCCTAACAAGGGAATTGCTCTTAAAACAGGCCAACACTGAGGCAGGAAGGGAGAATCTCATGACCACCAAGCAAGCAGAGACACGAGTGGAGAGCATCCCTTTGGGCCCAGGATACCTGCACTGAGAACCTCCCCGATCCAGGAGACAGAGAGCTATGGCACTGGAGATGGCGAGAGCAGGTGAGAAGCAGGTGGAGATATGTGAGCAGCAGAGGCTACAGAACCCAGGATCTGGCATCACACGGAAACGAGGGCTTCCTGGATCTTGGAGTGAGAAAGCTGAGTGCTCTCAGGCTGGAGGCTTGCTGGCCAAGTGGGGTGCCACTGGTCAGGGAGCTAGGTTTGTCATCCAGGGAATTAGAACTGGGTGCCTTCAGGCCGAGGCTTACTGGTGGACCTGGATGCCTCTGGGTACTTAATTGATAGAGCTAAAAGAGCCTTGTTAACACTTGTCCAAGCAGGGCAGAGGGCAGGCCAATGGGCCAAGGACTCCAGAGAGGTATGCCTGCAGGCCCTGCTTGATAAGAGGCTGTTCTGAACAAACAACTGCATCCTGAGTCATTTCTGATCCTGAGTTGTAACCTGTTACCTCCCTAGAAAGCCCCATAATCTTGCTTATTGTCTGTGAGTTCTGTATAGCCATTGCAATGAATCATTGAACCCAACAGAGAGGTAGACAGTGCCATGGGAAAGATAGTTGGAGTCAGAATTGGTGAAAACGTTGTAGGATGGTGGCATGTCTGATCTCCACCTCATAAGAATCAACCTTGGGCTGTTGATCTTGATTTGCCTCTCTGCTTGTGAAGTCAGAGAAGGCCAGAAGATTCCACCATGTCATTTTACACCTATGGAGTACAGTTCTACTCTGTACATATGGGGTGGCCTTGAGTTCCAACAACAAAAGTGCACAGAGAAGGATACCACTAAGTCAGTTTGGGGAGGTTGAGGGAAAGGAATATACTGTGCAGGAGAAGCTTCCAGAAGAGGAGACATGCTATCAGTATGCTACAGAAACAGTAGAAGATGAGGTGGGCAGTCAAGGCTGTGAAAACAGTATGTACTAAAGAAAGCCTGAAGGCTGGGAAAAAGTACGACCTATTGGGAGTTGCAGATCTACTGAGAGGTTTGAAATCAGGAAGGGTGTGCACCAGGGCAGTATCTTTTCATCCCACTTACTCTCTGTGCTGAGCAAATAATCTGAGAAGATGGATTATATAAAGAAGAATGTGGCATCAGGATTGGAAGAAGACTCTTTTAACAACCTGTGATATGCAAATAATACAACCTTGCTTACTGAAAGCCAAGAGGACTTAAAATACTTACTGATAAAGATCAAAGACTACAGCCTTCAGTATGGATTGCACCTCAATATAAAGAAAACAAGGATCCTCACAACTGGACCAATAAATGACATCATGATAAATGGAGACAAAATGGAAGTTATCAAAGACTTCATTTTGCTTGGATCCATAATCAAAATTCATAAAAGTAGCAGTCAGTAAATCAAATGACATATTCCATGAGGCAAATCTACTGCAAAAGGTCTCTTTAAATGTTCAAGAGCAAAGATGTCAGTTTGAGGACTAAGGTGCTCCTGAACCAAGCTATGGTATTTTCAATCTCCTCATTTGCGTAGGAAAGTTGGACAATGAATAATGAAGACTGTAGAAGAATTGATGCAGTTGAGTTATGCTGTTAGAGAAGAATATTGAAAGTATCATGGAATGCCAGAAGAACAAACAAATCTATATTGGACGAAGTAAAGGCAGAATGCTCCTTTGAAGCCAGGATGGCCAGACTATGTCTCTCATTCTTCAGACATATTACCAGGAGGGACCAATCCCTGGAAAATTATGTCATGATTGGTAAAGTGGAGGGTCAGGATAAAACAGGCAGGAAGACCCCCAATGAGATGGATTGGCACAGTGACCACAGCAAGTAGCTCAAGCGTAATAACAAGTATGGGGATGACTCAGAACCAGGCAGTGACTCATTCTGTTGTACACAGGGTCTCTATGATTTGAAGCCCACTCAACGGCACCTCACAACAACAACAAATTGGAAGTTACAAGTAGCCCCACAAGACTTGAATATTTACATACAAGAGAATTAAGAGTGTGACAAGGGACGAGATGGGGAGATGGATAGGGACTGGGGCAAGATCATCAAGGATATGTCTTGCTGAAGATGCTAGATTTTACCCACTAAGTCACGGGTGGGGAACAGTTTTTCTGCCAAAATGTATAACATCATTCAAGGGTCATAAAAAATTATCAACCTAAAAATTAGCCTGCTAGAAAATACCCACTTGACCTCGCTTCAATGACTGGATGATCAGAGCTCAACCAGAAGAAGAAGAAAGAAGAGTTAAAAAAGAGTAATCTGATACAATTTGATGAACTTGACCTACATCTATGGATGCAGTAGCTCAAAAGAGGGAACAAATCTTTACAGCGAGGATCATTCCCACCCCCTCCATACACAGAAGACAGGGATGTGCAACTTGGACATTGGCTACCCTAAATGGGGGGCTACAAAGGCAAGAATTGGCTGGTTTACAAGCTTTCAAGAGGGAACCTAGATCCAGAGGGCCTGGAGGAAGGTAGAATCTCCAGTGAGTAGTATTCAATCTGTCTAGGTGGAGCTGATGCAATGAAATGGGGATAAGATTTTGTGGTACAATAATGAATAATTGTTATCAGGACTGATTGTGAGGGTCGGAAATGTAAAGGTAGATGTTTTGTAGCAAGGAGGGGAGTGATTAACTTTTCAGTCTAGGAGCAGAGGTCCCTGGGACCATGAAGGGAGAAGAGCAGAGAGTGGGACCCTACCCAGAGAAGCAGTGATGCCAGAGATGGAGGCAGACACGATGATGTGGAGAGATGGAGTGACTGGGGACTTTAGACCCAGAGAGGGAGAGGGGCTGTATGCTAACAACTGGGGGTTGGGGGGCAGGCTTGTAGTGTATACCCTTTAGTTGGTTGATGATGCATGGAGGGGATTGTAACCATGTCAATGAAACAATATACAATAGGATGAATGTAAAACTAATGTTCTCCCATGTAAACTATCACATGATTCACAATAAAACATAATAAAAAAAAAAAAATTAGCCTGCTATAATTGGTCAAACATTTAGTTAACTTACCCCTGATGGAATACTCAGAAACCCTATACAGGGTCACTATGGGTCAGCATTTAACAATAACAAATGTGATGGCTGGAACTGAAGTTGCCTTGGCAGCGCCAGATGTTCCCCACCCCTGCTTAAGTGATGAGGAGCCAATGAAAGCTTTCAGCTGTGTGAGGATATGCTCTGATTTAAGGTTTCTGAAGCTGTAAACCTTTACAGGAGCTGAAGGTCTCATCTTTCTTCTGCAGGGTGGCTGGTGGGTTTGAATTGTGACTTTGTGATTAGCACTGCTTGTCCTACCGCACCAGCAGCCATCCTTGATTGAAGTTGATAGTTAAGTACAAATCTGTTCATCATTCCTGAAGTCAGTTTTCTAATTTGGGAAGCTGAATGTATGACCATACAAACTAGATGTATTCATGTATCATGAGTATAAGTAAAAGCGTAGAAAAAGAAAGCAGAGATTCATATTTATATTAAATCTGATCATGTGGTACAGAATGGATTTAAGAATCTAAATGGAAATGTTCAGACTGGTGGAGGACAGAGAAGATAGCTAAATGGCTTCCAGCTCTGCACCCTAACTCAGCTGCTCCATAGACCCTCCTTCCTCATTTCTCTGATCTTTTCATCTGAGGACTGAGAGTAAAAATCTATCACCCTCAACAGCCCTCCAAACCTCCAGCCTCAGACCCACAAGGCCTTTCCTGTACGAGCTCCTTCTAGCCTCTCTCACTTCCTCACGTATCTTACCACTCATGACCTATGTTCTAACCAACTTCTCTCAGCTTGCTCCATCTCGTTACATCATGCTATTAGCACCATTTCTTTTATTTTCTTGCTTCATTTCATTACAGTGATTGCATCCTCTCTGTGTACCATCAGTTACCTGTAGTTACCTCTATTCACTTTAACTTATGCATGCCTCTCTGTATCTTTTGCTACCATCATCTTTGCACTGCCAACCTCACAGTGTATATTGCCTTTCCTGTCACCCAAGTTAACATGTGCCTTCTACCCTCTAGCCAATGAATAATTTTGACTTCCCTCCCACCCCTGGTAACCACCATAGGCTGTTTTTTAATCAAGAAAGTATTTTCTTAATTTTTTACAAAAGTGGTCTCATATACACTCACATGTTTGTCCTTTTGTGATTAACTAATTTATCTCAGCATAATGTCCTCCAGATTCATCATTGTTGTGAGATTTTTTTTTTGCAGATTCATTGTTATTTTTCAGTATTGCACAGAATTCCACTGTGTGTAAGTACTGTGTTTGTTTAATTTGATTAACCATTCTTCTCTTGATGGGCATATAGGCTGTCTCCATCTTTTTGTTATTATGAATAGTGTTGTGATGAACATAGGTGTGCATTTATCTATTCGTGTCCTGGCTCTTATTTCTTGAGGATATATACCAACTAGAGGGATTGCCAGAAGACACAATAATTCTATTTCAAACTTTCAGGGAGAGCATCATGCTGTTTTTCACAGTGGCTGCATCATTTTACAATCCCCCCAGCCATGGATGACGGTCCCAGTTCTCCACACCCTCATCAGCATTTGTTATTTTCTGTTTTGTGTTGTTTTTAAAAGCTTTGCTAATCTCTTTGATATCCCATGTGAGTAAAGTTTTGCTAAAGGTAACAGAAGCAGCTACAATTTTACATTGACATAGAACTTCCAGAGGTTCAAGCTGGATTCAGAAGAGGCTGTGGAACAAGGGATATCATTGCTGATGTCTGATGGATCTTGGCTGAAAACAGAGAATATCAGAAAGATGTTTACCTATGCTTTATTGACTATGCAAAGGCTTTCGATTGTATGGATCATGACAAGCTATGGACAACATTGTGAAGTATA
>NW_006408601.1:2067256-2071630 GCF_000296735.1 Chrysochloris asiatica
ATCGATGAACTCAAGCGTGGCAACGGTAGTGAGGTTGACCCAGGATCAGGCAGTGTTTCGTTCTGCTGTGCATAAAGTCACTATGAGTTGGTACTGACTTGATTGCACCTAACAACAGGAACAACAAGGTGATACTGTTGTTTTGATGTGTCTCTGTCTGACTGATGTGGAGACCTGGTGTAGCGCTGTGGGTTAATACTCCAGACTGCAAAGCCATTTGAACTGCAAGGTCAGCAGTTCAAGCTCACTAACTGCTCCTCAGAAACCCTAGACAGGGTTGCTATAGGTCAGAATCGACTCAATGGCACTTAACAAGAATGACTAATGGGGAGTTCTATTGTGTCGCTGAAGGATAATGCACTGGACTGCAAGGTCAATTTGCACCACAAAGTCAGCAGTTCAAACTCACCAGCCACTCCTCCTAAACTTATACAGGGTCGCTATGAGTCAGAACCAACTCAACAACACTTAACAACAGCAATAACTAACATGAACTTGTGGTGTGGTATTGTAGGATCAGCACTGGACTGTGAACCACAAGGTCCACAGTTCAAACCCACCAGTTGATCCTTGGAAGCCGTCTACAGAGTCGCTCTGAGTCGGAACCGACTTGACAGCATTTAACAACAACAATGAGTAATGTGGGAGAAAGATGAGGCTCTGTGCTCCCCAAAATATTTAAAACCTTGGAAATGCTTTACAGCATCACTATGAGTCTGAACCAACTCAACAGCACTTAACAACAACAAACAACTTTGGCTAATGATCACAAGCATTTCTTCATATGTTTATCAGCTGCTTGGGTATCTTTTTGGCAAAGTGTCTGTTCATGTCCTCTGCCCATGTTGTAATTGAATTATTTGTCTTCTTCTTGTTGAAGTGTTGAATAAATTTTAAAGAGTAGTCCCTTATCTGATATGTTATTGCCCAAATTTTCCCCATCTGTCACTTCTCTTTCTGTGATGAAATCTTTAGACATATGTAATGTCTAATTTTTAGTAGTCTCAGTCATCTCTTTTTCTTCTGTTTGTGTGTTTCCAGTTGTGTTTGGTAGTGTATTTATGCCATGTACCAGAGCCCCTAAGCTTGTCCTGGTATGGCTCTGTAGGATAAACACTGGACCACAAGGTTGGTTTTAACCACAATGTCGGTGATGCAAAGTCACTAGCTGCTCCTCCGAAGCCTGTACACGGTCACTATGAGTTATAACTGACTTGATTTAACAATAAGTTTGTCCTTGTTGTTTCATTAATGATCTTTATAGTTAATAGGTTACACATTTCTATCTTTAATCCACATCAGGTTCATTTTTGTATAGGGTATGACATATGAGTCGTTTCATTCTTCTGCAAATGAATTTCCAGTTTTGCCAGTACCATTTGTTGAAGAGA
Source organism: Chrysochloris asiatica (assembly GCF_000296735.1). NCBI lineage: Eukaryota > Metazoa > Chordata > Mammalia > Afrosoricida > Chrysochloridae > Chrysochloris > Chrysochloris asiatica. The sequence goes on from NW_006408601.1 coordinate 2,068,648, forward strand.
CTATCTATTCCCCATTTAATGTAGTTTCCCTTTGTCAAAAATCAACCGAATGTAATTAGATGAACTTCTGGGTTCTCAATTCCCTTCCATTGATCTGTGTATCTCTTGTTGTACCAGTACCAGGTTGTTTTAACTACTGTGACTGTGTAGTAGGTTTTGAGATTGGGAAGTGAGAGGCCTCCTACTTTGTTCTTCTGTTTTAGTAATTCTTTGCTTATCTGGAGTCTCTTTCCTTTCTAAATAAAGTTAGTGATCAGTTTTTCTATCCCTTTAAAGAAGGATGTTTGAATCTGCATTGGGATTACATTATATCTGTAGATTGCTTTGGGTAGTGTTGATATTTTCACTATGGTAAGTCTTCCTGTTCATGAGTGTGATATATTCTTAAACATTTGTAAGTCTTTTTTGGCATCTTGTAGCAGTGTTTTGTAGTTTTCTTTGTATGGATCTTTTTTTTGTCTGGTTAGATGTATTCCTAAGTATTTCATCTTTTGAGTGGCTATTGTAAATGGTAGTTTCCCTGATTTCTTTTTCAGAGCTCTCTTTATTAGTGCAAAGGAAACCAACTGATTTTTAATATATTGATTTTGTACCCTGCCAATTTGCTGAATCATTTAATGAGTTCCAATAATTTTATTGCTGACTCTTTGGGATTTTCTATGTTTAGAATCATATCATCTGTAAATAGACAGAGTTTTACTTCTTTGACAGTTTGGAAGCCTTTAGTTTCCCTTTATTACCTTATAGTTCTAAGACTAAGACTGAGCACAATATTGAACAGAAGTGGTGATAAAGGGAATCCTTGTCTAGTTCCTGTTCACAAGGGGAATGCTTTTGTTTTCTCCATTGAGTGTGATGTTGACTGTTGGTTTTATATATGTGCCCTTAATTATGTTGAAGAATTTTCCTTCTATTCCTATTTTGTTGAGTTGTTTTTTTTTTAATTAAATAAATGTTTTATTGTGAATTGTGTGATAGTCTACATGGGAGAACATTAGTCCTACATCCATTCTATCATACATCATTTCAGTGGCATAGTTACCATCCTGTCCATGCATCCTCACCCAACCAAAGGGTGTGCCCTGAAAGCCTGTCCCCACCCCACCCCTCAGTTCTCAGCCCCTTTCCCTCTCTGCTTCTCTGGGTAGGATCACGCTCTCTGCTCTTCTCCATTGAGACGCTCAGCTGCTCCCCAAGCCACCATCTTGGGAGAGACCAAGCAGGGGAAGGATCAGAACAGCCACAAACGCCAACAGAACCGCGGAGATACAGGTGTGGACATTCTTTTTTTTGGTTATCTGTTCATTGGTGTCTCGCTGTCTGCACACTTCCATTCTGGTGACTAGAGGGGATGCCTGACACCCCACCCTCACCCCTGGAGGGTTCTACTATGCATGCACACAGATCGCCTTGAAATTTAAAGTGACAGTTTCCACTTAAACCAAACAGCCACAACTTGTCTGTCAGTTTATCATAGTGTGGTGGCTTGTGAATTGCTATGATTCTGAAAGCTATGCCACTGGTATTTTAAATATCAGCAAGGCCATCCATGGTGGACAGGGTTTCAGATGGTGGACAGGGTTCCAGACAAAGACAGACTAGGAAGAAAGAGTGACAAACTACTTCCGAATATTTAGTCACTGAAAACCTTATGAATAGCAGAGAAACACTCAGATATAGTGCTGGAAAATGAGCCCCTCAGGTTTGGAAGGTACTCAAAATGTGACTAAGGAAGAGCTGCCTCCTCAAAGTAGAGTTGACTCTGATGATGCGAATGGAGTAAAGCCCGTGGGAGAAAAGCCCGTGGAACCTTCATTTGCTGATGGGGCACAACTCAAAATGAAGACAAACAGCTGCAAACATCCATTGAAAACTGGAACATGAGAATGTACGAAGTATGAATCTGGGAAAATTGGAAGTTGTCAAAAATGAAATGGAACACATAAACATTAATATCTTAGGCATTAGTGAGCTGAAATGGACTGGTATTGGCCATTTTGAATTTGATAACCACATAGTTTACTATACCAGGAATGACAAATTGAAGAGGAATGGTGTTGCATTCATCCTCAAAAAGAACATATCCAGATCAGTCATGAGGTACAGCGCTGTCTGTGATAGGATAATATCCATGTGCCTACAGGGAAGCCCTGGAGTCCTGGTGTGGTGCTGTGGGTTAATGTGCCAGGCAGCAAAGCCATTTGAACTGCAAGGTCGGTGGTTCAAGCTTACCAGTCACTCCTCAGAAACCCTATACAGGGTCGCTATGGGTCGGAACTGACTCTAAGGCACTTGACAACAACAACAACAGGGAAGCCCAGCTAATACCACAATTATTCAAATTTATGCACCAACCACTAAAGCTAGTGAGGATGAAATAGAAGAATTCTTCCAACTTCTTCAATCTGAAATTGATCAAACATGCAATCAAGATGTATTGCTCACTACTGGTGATTGAATGCAAAGGTAGAGAGCAAAGAGGAAGGATCAGTAGTTGGAAAATATGGCCTTGGTGATAGAAATGATACTGGAAAATGCATGATAGAATTCTGCAAAACGAATGATTTGTTCATTTCAAGTACCTTCTTTAGACAGCTTAAGAGAGGACTATACACATGGACCACTCCAGATGAAATACATAAAAATCAAATTGACTACATCTGTGGAAAGAGACAATGGAAGGGCTCCATATCATCAGTCAAAACAAGGCCAGGGTAGACTGTGGAACAGACCATCAATTACTCATATGCAAATTCAAACTGAAGCTGAAGAAAATGAAAACAAGTTCACCAAAGCCAAAATATGCCCTTGAATATATCCCACCTGAATTTAGAGATTATCTGAAGAACAGATTTGATACATTAAACAATAAAGACTGAAGATCAGACTGAAGACCAGAAGAGTTGTGGGATGACATCAAGAACATCATACATGAAGAAAGCAAAAAGTCATTGAGAAGACAAGAAAGAAGGAAAAGGTCAAA
>NW_006408601.1:2073270-2082404 GCF_000296735.1 Chrysochloris asiatica
TGCCAAAAGAACCAATACATCTGTTTTGGAAGAAGTGCAGCTAGAGTGCTCCTTGGTGGCCAAGGCGGCCAAACTTCATCTTTCATACTTTGGACATATTGACAGGAGGGATCAATCGCTGGAGAAGGATATCATGTTTGGTAAGATGAAGGGTCAGAGTAAAAGAGGAAGACCCCCCAACGAGATGGATTGGCAAGTGGCAGCATCGATGGACTCAAGCATGGCAATGGTAGTAAGGTTGGCCCAGGATGAGGCAGTGTTTTGTTCTGCTGTGCATAAGGTCACTATGGGTTGGTACTGACTCATTGGCACCTAACAACAATCACAAAGTATGAGACAAAGTTTGCATTCTAATTGGCTCCCTGGGAGTGTTTCCAGATCTGAGAAAATAGTATCTTCCATTTTATTCTTCCCAGGTAAGTCCCTGGGGGTTCCTGTTGGGAGAACACACAAGCAAGAGTGCAGTTTCTAGAGACTGCAAAAAATATTCTTTGCATAGTTTTTGCAAGGGAGATTTTTTTTTAAAAAAAGGATTTGTTAGAATAAGGGGCACCAGGGACCTAGGGATGCCAGCACCTGGAGGAGTCCATGTTTGGTGAAAACAGCAACAAAGAAGGATGCTGCTTCTGAGAGGAGGCAGATGTTGGGGAAGGAATTGGTGGTAGCAAAAGGGTACACAAAGGAACTGGATAGAGACACTGAAATCAATAGGTCAAGAAGGAGGCCTGATAACCTACCTAATATTTGTCTTTTGCATGTCTATCTTGGATTGCACATTCGTTCAACAAACATTAGCTGAAGAACTACAATATGCAAAGCACTGTGCTACATTCTAATCAAGAGGCAGCATCAGCATCTTTTCCTAGAGCTGGTTAATTTACAAACTGGGTACTAACGTGCTAGTTAACTAACACAGATTTCTCAATCTGACAGATGAGGAAGCTGTCTCGCTAGACAGTCTCCGCTCTGCCATTTAGCAGCTTAGTTATCTTAAGGAAATTAGTAATCCCAGGCTCCTAATTTGTAAAATGAAGATGATAATGCTTCTCTCAAAGCATTGCTATGAAACATAAATAGGAGATGGCACAAAATAGGCTTTGCATAATAAATGCTTGCTTGTATTAGTGATTTATTTTTCCACTCAGTAAATGTACACTGAAGATTCCATACTATTTTTCTAGTCCACATTCTTTCTTACTCTCTCTAAGCAAACTCCATCAGTTTTTGTCCCCATGTATCAGCAGCTGTGTGAGGACTGGAAGGGACAGAGTACTGGCCAGTTTGTTGCTGTTGTTAAGTGCTGTTGAAACAATTCCGACTCATAGCCACCTGTATATAGGATCAGTTCTCCGTCTAGTGCTGATCCTACCATGCCACACCAGGAGTCCAGTTTTGTTGTTGTTGTTGTTGTTAGGTGCTATCGAGTCGGTACCAACTCATAGCGACCTTATTTATGCACAGCTGAATGAAACACTACCCGATCCTGGGCCAACCTCACTACTGTTGCTACGCTTGAGTCCATCGATGCTGCCACTTGGCTAATCCATCTCATTGGGGGTCTTCCTCTTTTTCCCTGACCCTTCACCTTACCAAATGGCCAAGCTAACTTGGCAGATACTACCTGGAACCCTTAGCTGCTGGCGTAGCTCACTAGCTTGGGCAAGATCACATATCCAGATAAGGCTTGAGTTTGCTCCATTGTCACTCAAGACCCAATAAGCCTTGACACTGATCTGGCTCCAGTAAGAAATATACCTAGGCACAACCATAGCATACTTTCAGATGATCCTTGGACACTGGACAGAGACACCTGATTTTTTTTTTTTTTTTCTGAATGAAGCATAAATGGATCTTAAAACGTACGTGATTAAATATGGGAAGTCAGAGCCAAGATGTCTGCTTCTAAGTAAAAAACTGTAATGAGCCTAAAATGGGGTCTTGTTAAAATTTTAAAAAGCTATGAAAGAAATTCTTGGTCCAGTTGGAACATTTGAATGTAGATTATAAAGTTAGATAATATCATGGAATTAAGGTTAATTCCTCTCAGAAGAGTATTGTGCACGTGGAAGATTATCTTAGTTAAAAGATGGGTTTAGGACTGAAGTACTTGTAAATATAGTGGCATGCTGTATACTGTATGCTGTTTACAAAGAAGTTTGAAATAAAATAGCCACATAAATCCAGATAATACAGTCACGTGTCTATCAGTTTGTCCTGCTGAGGAAGTTTGCATGTTACTTTGATGCTGGAAGCTATGTCACTGGTATTTTAAATACCAGAAGGGTCAGTCATGGTAGACAGGTTTCAGTGGAGCTTCCAGATGAAGACACACTAGAAAGAAGGACCTGGACATCTAAGAAATGGCCATGAAAACCATAAAAATAGCCCCAGATCATTGTCTGACATAGTGCTGGAAGATGAGCCCCTCAGGTTGGAAAGCCCTAAAAAATACAACTGGGGAAGACCCGTCTCCTTAAAATAGAATCAACCTGAGTGATGTGCATTAAGTAAAGTTTTGGGGACCTTCGTCTGCTGATGTGGCATGATTCAAATGAGAAGAAACGGCTACAAACATCCATTAATACTTGGAACATGGAATGTATGAATTACAAATCTATGGAAATTAGAAATTATAAAAAATGAAATGGAACACTTGAAGATAAATATCTTAAGCCTCAGTGAGCTGAGATGGACTGGTGTCTGATTATTTTGAATTGATTGATTATAGGGTCTAGTGTGCCAGAAATGACAAGTAGAAGAGGAGTGGTACTTATATTCATTATCAAAATGAACATTTCAAGGTCTAGCCTCAACTACTACACTGTCAGTGACAGGTTAATATCCATATGCCTACATGGAAGACCAGTTAATACTGTTTTTGTTAGGTACCATCAAGTCAGCACTGACTCAGAGTGGCCCTATGCACAACAGAACTAAACACTGCCTGGTACTGTGCCAATTTCACAATCATTGCTAACTCGAGCCCATTGCTACTACCACTGTGCCAATCCATTTTGTTGGGGGTCTTTTTCTCCTTCTCTGACCCTCAGCTTTACCAAACATGCTATCCTTATCCAGGGACTCATCCCTCCTGATAATATGTCCGAAGTATGAGAGACAAACTCTGGCCATCCTGACTCCCAAGGAGCATTCTGGCTGCACGTTTTTCAACACAGATTGGTTTGTTCTTTTGGAAATCATGGTACTTTAAATATTCTCCTCCAACACCATAACTCAAATACATCAATTCTTCTATTGTCTTTCTAATTCACTGTCCAACTTTCACATGCATATGAGGTTATTGAAATATAATGGCTTGGATTGGGTGCACCTTAGTCCTCAAACTGACATCTTTGCTCTTCAACAGATTTGATTTGGTCTTATGCAGCACGTTTGCTTAATGCAATACATCGTTTGATTTCTTGACTGGTGCTTCCGTGAGTGTTGATGGTTGATCCAAGAAGAAAGAAGTTTTTGACAACTTCAATCTTTTCTCCATATATATGAATTTTGTTTATTGGTCCAGTAGTGAGTATTTTTGTTTTCTTTACGCTGAGATGCAACCCATATTGAAAGTTGTCGTCTTTGATCTTCATCAGAAAGTATTTTAAGTCTTCTTCATTTTCAGCAAGCAAGGTTGTATCATCTGCATATCGCAGGTTGTTAATAAGCCTTCCTCCAGTCCTGATGCCATATTTTTTTTTAACATAATCTAGTTTGCCAGATTATTTGCTCAGCATACAGATTGAATAAGTATGGTGAAAGAATATAACCCTGAAGCATAGCTTTCTTAATTTTAAACCATTCTGTGTTCCCTTATTCTGTTCAAATGACCGCCTCTTGGTTGGTGTACAGGTTTCTTATTAGCACAATTAAATCTTCCGGGCTACTCATTCTCTACAATGTTGTCCATAGTTTGCCATAATCCACATAATCCAACGCCTTTGCATAGTCAATAAAGCACAGGTAAACATCTTTGTGGTATTCTCTGCTTTCTGCCAAATGCAGCTGATGTCAGCAATAATATCCCTCATTCCATGTTCTCTTCTTAATCCAGCTTCAGAAGTTCTCTGTCAATGTATAGTTGCAGCCATTTTTGCAATATCTTTAGCAAGATTTTATTTGCATGTGATATTAATGATATTGCCTAATGATATCTGTCTTCCATTAGGCTACCTCTCTTTGGAATGGGCACAAATATATGTCTCTTCTAATCAATTGGCCAGGTAGTTGTCTTCCAAATCTCTTGGCATAGATGAGTGAGTGCCTCCAGTGTCACATCAGTTTATTGAAAGACTTTAATTTGTATTCCGTCTATTCCTGGTGCCTTATTCTTTGCCAATACCTTCAATTCACCTTGGACAAGTCTTCCTTCCGTATCATTGGCTCTTGATCACATGCTACCTCTGAAAATGGTTGAACATTGACCATTTCTTTTTGGTACAGTCACTCTGAGTGTTCCTTCCATCTTCTTCTTCTTTTTTTTTTTTTTTTCCAAGGCCACATGATGCTTTTATTCTAACCAGGGAGACATTAAATATTAAACACCAAGTCATATTTGTGCTCCTTGAAATAAGTGTCATAAGAGGAATGTACAGGCTGCTATTAGGGTGTGGACCGGGGAGCTGCTGTGGTCCTGTCTGTAGGGGTGACAGAAGCCTTCCCCGCCAAAGGGAGTCACATGTAAATTGAGACCGGAAAGATGAATAAAGAATCGCTGATGAGAATATGGTGGGCAAGTGATGGGAATGGGAATGGAGTTTCCAGGTAAAAGGGAGCATGCCCTGGGATAAGGCTTGAGCAGTGGGCATGCCCCAAAACATGTAAGGATTCTGATCTTCAGTTCTAAAACATCCTTCCATCTTCTTTTGATGCTTTGTGCATCATTCAATATTTTCCTCATATTGTTGTTGTGAAGTATCATCGAGTCGGTTCCAACCCATAGTGACCCTGGATAGGGATTCCGAGGAGCAGCTGGTGAGCTTGAACTGCCAACCTTGCGGTTGAAACAGCTTTGCAGTCTGGTGCATTAGCACACAGCACCACACCAGGACTCCTATTGTCTTCATAGAATCCATCAATATGCCCAGTTGAGGCTTGATTTTTTTCTTCAGTTCCCTCAGCTTGAGAAATGCTGAGCATGTTCTTCCTTTTTGGTTTTCTAACTCCAGGACTTTGCACATTTTGTTATAATATTTGATTTTGTCTTCTCAAGCTGACCTTTGAAACTTTCTGTTCAGCTCTTTTCCCACCTCAGTTCTTCCATTTACTTTAGCATCTCTATGCTGGAGAGTCTGTTCTGACATCCATTTTGGTCTTTTCCTTCTTTCTTGTATTCTTAATGACCTTTTGCATTCTTCCTGTATGATGTTCTTGATGTCATCCCACAACTCTTCTGGTCTTCGGTCTTTTAGTCTAATGTAGCATATCTGTTCTTCAGGTAATCTCTAAATTCAGGTGAGATATGTTCAGAGTTATTATTTTGACTCTCATGAACTTGTTTCAATTTTCTTCAACTTCAACCTGAACTTGCATATAAGCAATTGATGATCTGTTCCCCAACCTACCCCTGGCCTTGTTTTGGCTGAGGAGTTCTTCTATCATCTTTTTCCACAGATGTAGTCAACTTGATTTCTGTGTATTCCATCTGGTGTGACCCTTGCATATGGTGTTTTTTTATGTTGTTTTTAAATGGTGTTTGTAGTGAAGAAGTCATTGGTCTTGCAAAATTCTTATCATGTGACCTCCAGCATTGTTTCTATCACAGAGGCCATATCTTCTGACTACTAATCCTTCCTGTTTGTTTCTGACCTTTGCATTCCAATGTAATAATTACCATTACATCTTGATTGCATGTTTGATAAATTTCAGACTGAAAAAGTTGATAGAATTCTTCAATTTCATGATCGCTGGCTTTTGTGGTTGTGCATAAATTTGAATAATAGTGGTATTAACTGGTCTTCCTTGTAGGTGTATGGAGATCATTCTATCACAGACAGTACAACAAACACTAATGTCAATCATGAAGAAATTAAAGATTTTTTAAAATCAACTTCTACAGTCTAAAATTAATGAAGCATGTAAGAAAGATGCACTGATAATTTCTGGTAATTGGGATGCAAATGTTGGACACAAAGAAGAAGGATCTATAGTTGGAAAATATAGCCTTCATGATAGAAACAATGTGAGATCATCTATTCATTGGAAATACTTTTCTTAAGCAACAAAAATGTTGACTGTACATGTAGAGTCCTGGTGTGGCTCTATAGGATAAGCACTGAACTGCTAACCACAAGGTTGGTGATTCAAATCCACCAGCCGTTCCTTGGAAACCCTAATACAGGGTCACTATGAGTTATAAATGACAGCACTTAACAATAACAGATACATATAAAACCCACCAGATGAAATATACAAAGAAGAAGAAAAGTATGCTTCAAGTCCTCTTCATTTACAGCAAGCAAGGTTGTATCATCTGCATAATGAAGGTTGTTAATGAGTCTTCCTCCAATCCTGATGCTGTGTTCTTCTTCATATAGTTCAGCTTCTTAGATATTTTTTTCAGCATACAGATTGTTTCTTTCCATAGATGTAGTTAATTTGATCTTTGGATCATCCTGGAAGTCAGGATGGCCAAACTTCATTTCTCATACATAGGACATAGTGTCAGGAGAGACCAACCAGTCACTAGAGAAGAACATCATGGTGAGGTGGAGGGTCAGAGAAAAAGAGGAAGATACCCAGCAAGATGGATTGGCACAGTGGCAGCATCAATGGGCTCACATGTAGCAACAATTGTGAGGTTGGCCCAGGACCAGGCAGTGTTTCATTCTGTTGTGCATAGGGTTGCTATGAGTTGGTACTGACTCAATGGCACCTAAAAACAACAACAACAACAACTTAGCCAGAAAAATTGTTCTCTAGATAAATTGTTGTTGTTAATTGTCTTCAAGTCAGTTCCGACCCATAGTGACCCTGTATAGGGTTTCCGAGGAATGGCTGGTGAGTTTGAGCCACTGGCCTTATGGATCAAACTGACTTCGCAATCCAGTGCATTAACCCGCAGCACCACACCAGGACAGATAGACAGACAGATAATGCAAATAGGGAAGATGTTTACAATTGATGATCCCAATTCAAGGGTTTATTGACAAATGCCTAGTCTTTTGACTTTTCTTTATATTTGATATTTTGTGTAATAAAAAGTTGGGGTAAAAAGAATTATAAAGGGGAATTAGTCACAAAAACACTAAAAAACTGTGTTTTCATAGCAATGTCAATTCACCTGAATTGTACACAGGTTACTGATATGAATAAGAATAAGAATAGTGTAGCAGAATATTTGGGGTGGGGGGTAATCTGCATCCAATAGGATAATCAGCAGAGACACATACACTACTATGATATCATTTAGTGCCATCAAGTCAGTTCCGATTCATAGCAACCCTGTATTGAGTTTCCGAGGAGTGGCTGGTGAATTTGAATTGCTGACCTTGCAGTTCAAACCAACCTTGTGGACCAGTGCTTATCCTACAGTGATACACCAGGACCCCACACTATGATAAATATCTCTAAAGAATTGTATCTGTTCATATCATTACTCAGGCCTTGCAAACAGTCAAGTGAATGTGGTAAACATTAGTATGCTTTAGTCTTTACAGTTAACAGAACTGTAACTCAGAAAGATTGAAGTCAATTATGGGAAGTCTTATAACATGTAAGTGGCTAAATCAGAACTGAAGCCCATGCTTAAAAATCTGTGCTCAGTTCTCCACATTGTGTGTCTTAGTCTAAGTTCTCCCAGAAGTTGACCTTGTGACAGGGATTAGCGTGAAGTTGGTGTGTTTGGGAGGCTCAGGGATTACCATGAGCAGAGTGGGAAAGTGACACACAGCCTACCAATGGTAAGAATGAAACCAGCCACAGCAATGAGCAACTGGAGCTTAGTCCTATTGGAAAAACCTGAAAACAATATAAAACACAGGCCTCAAAATTATCTTACCCAAGGGGTGAGGGAGCTGGGATATTTATGCCCCACGACCCAGAATCATTTGCAAGTTGGTGGTTCAAAACCACCACCCCCCCCATCACCCCCCACACACACACAGGCTCGTGGAAGAAAGGTCCTAGTGGTTCACTTCCATAAGGATGACAGATAAGAAAACCCGATGGAGCAGTTTTGTTCTGTAACACCTGGGGGCGCCGTGAGTTAGACTCAGCTGGACAGCAACGAGTTTGGTTTTTTAAATTATCAAGAAGCATTGTTGCTGTTGTTATTAAGTGCTGTTGAGTCGGTTCCAACCCATAGCAACCCTGTATAGGGTTTTCAAGGAGTGGTGGGTGAACTTGAACTGCTGACCATGTGGTTCAGACTGGCATTGATGCAGGGCTGTTCTCCAGCACTTTCAGCTTTCTGCAGTCTTTGAAGCAGTGCCCTGACAGAGAGACCCGGATCACAAGTTGACCTCAAACTCTGGCTCAATATGACCCAAGAGATATCAGTAGCTGGCCCACAGTATCCGGTCCTCTGGCCTTCAGAGGAGCCCAGCCTTAGCTGCAGCCTCCCTTCACTTGTGAGTCAGGCACAGGAAACAGAGTTCATCTCAAACTCCAACACTTTGGTGAAGTCAGTGCTGCTATATTCAAATTAAAAAGGCACTTTGAAGTGACTTTATGTTTAAAGATACAACGTAAGTTTTGTAGAAAAATGCATAGAGTTCCCATATACCTCCTCTCCCCACTGCATACTACTCATGTTTCTCCTATTAGTAATGTCTTGCATTGCCCTTGTTCAAAGTCAATTCCGACTGTATAAGGTTTCCAAGGAACAGCTGGTAAGTCTGTACCACTGACCTTGTGGTTAGTAATCTAGTGCTTACCCTAACATCTTACACTTGTGTGGCGCATTTGTTAACACTTGAGGAACCAACCAATTAGTCTGAATTGAAATTCATAGTTGATATTGGGGTTCTCACTTTGTGTTGCAAAGGCCTGTAGTTTTGATGCTACCTGTCCATTATGACTGTATCCTACAGAACAGTTTCACTGTTCCACCTACTCATCCCAAAAGGCATTTTTTTTTTTTTTTTACTGTAAAGAAACTACTAGCCTATGAACCACAATAAGGTCATCAG
>NW_006408601.1:2082504-2088045 GCF_000296735.1 Chrysochloris asiatica
CCTACAGAACAGTTTCACTGTTCCACCTACTCATTCCAAATAACTTTTTTTTTTTTTTTTTGAGGACTGTAAGATCACTACTAGCCTATGAACCACAATAAGGTCATCAGTTCAAACCCATCCCCTGCTCTTCGGAAGCCCTATACAAGTTTGCTATAACAGTCATCCATTGAGGTGGGGCCACTCCTGTGGGTAACACCCTAAGAGCAGCCCCAGACCTGACCCAAGGGGAGTAAACATGTAGGCACATGTACAGTCTGGCTAGTTTGATGTCACTTTGAACCATGAATAGCACTATAAGGCTAAGATTAAGCCACTCAGAGGAAGTTCAACAGCTATTTATTAGACTGTAAAATCAAGTGAATGGGATTATCATACATTCAGACACCACATCAAGCCCCTCATTCTACTCACTTAGGGTTTGAAGACAACCCAGAGATGAGTAGCAGGCTGGAACGAGCGTGGGCCCCACACATGATTCAGCCTCCCACTCATGCTGCATGTAGGGCTCTGAGTGATTAGACATGACCAACCAAAAATAACTTACAAATGGGAAAATGCTGGACAAAAATGACTGGTTTAAAGTCTGGTTTAAAATTTTACAGCCATTATAGCTTCAGTAACAGAACAAAACAATTTTAACTACAATTCTGCAACTGCCAACAGTTGTACCAATTCTGCAACTTGCTTGTACCAAGTTGCTGTCATTTTTCCATGATTGATTACAGAGAACTAGATGTCTCCCTAAGAGGTCAACTTGCAAAGACAGTGCATGCTTGGAGGGAGCAGAGAGCGGCAGGTGACCTGAAGGAGAAGAGCTGTCCACATACTTTGGGCAGCTCTTTGGAAATGCTGGCCAAGGTAAGTCCCTGAAACAAGCTTTGGCTGCCCTGTGCAGCACTATCTCATGGAGACAGAGTTCAGTCAATGGTTTTTGAACATTTCCAATTCCACTAGCAGGACAATCCTGGTGATAAATCTGTCTCTTTTCACTGGATACTATTTAGATACACAACTTCTGAAACTCTTTTTATTCTAGATCCACGTTTGCCACACAACCTGATGACTCCTTGCAGATGTGCCTGTATAAAGGTAATGCAACCATCACACCAGAGTTGAGTACTTGTGATCTCATCTCTTTGTAAAGTTCTCTCATGAGGAATTAAATCATATTTGTATGTGTGTTGTGTGTGTGCCAGAGATTATATACCCTAACCCAAACCCAGTTTCCCAAGCTACAAATCTTTACGGGAACAGATAGTCTTGTCTTTCTCAAACTGAGCGACTGGTAGATTCAAACTACTGATCTCATGGTTATAAGCCCAACTTGTAACCCACTATGCTACCAGAATTCCTAAGTTAGGCCTTATGTGGGGCTAGAACCCACGACCATGAGATTGAGTCTCATGATCTACCAACTGAGCTACAGAGGACTCACTATATGCCTTGAAGTATTCAAAGTTTAAGTACTTTATATTAATCTACTCATATTTATCTGCATGATGATCCTAGGAGTTAGATGCTATTATGCCCCATTCTGCATATGCATAACAGAGAACATAAAGACATTTTCCCAAGGACATATGGCTAGTAGGAGGCAGAGCCAGAAGGAGAACCCAGCAACATGGCTCCAGAGTCCAAGCTCTTACCAGCATGTTACTGCCTCGCTCATTAAGGGTGTTTTTGTGTGTGTGTGTGTGTTTGTTTGTTTGTTTTTAGTGGTGGAAAAAAAGCAAAAGGAAAACATCTGTGGTGGTTGATAGTTTTGTGTCGTGGAGTCGGTTCCAACTCACAGCGACCCTATATAGAATTTCTGAGGCTATAAATCTTTACAGGAGCAGAAAGCCTCATCTTTCTCCCAAGGAATCGCTGGCAGTTTCGAGTTGCTGACCATGAGATTAGCAGCCTGACTCGTAACCACTGTGCTTCGTTTATCAATTCAGTGTTTACATGTACATCCTGGTATGGCACTGTAGGATCAACACTGGACTTCAAACCCCAAAGTTGGCAGTTCAAACCCACCAGCTGCTCCTCGGAAACCTATGGTACTTCACAACACTACCTACTTCCACTATCCTGAACAACCACACCACTATCCTCCAAATTATTCCAGGGCCTCCTAAGCAATGACCCCCCCGCCTCCCACTATTGAAATGAACATAAGTATTTTCATTGAGTCAATGATTTTGCTACTTTAGGTAACTCTGTAAGGGACACGTTTATGCAGATATCTCAATTTTTCTTTGGTGTTATTTCCTTAGGATATATTTCCAGAAATACTATTATTGAATGTTGTATTGTTGTTAAGTGCCGTCAAGTCAGTTCTGAGTCATAGTGACCTGTATAGGGTTTCCAAGGAGCAGTTGGTGAGTTTGAACCATTGACCTTGTGGTTCAAACTGACCTTGCAGTCCAGTGCTTTATCCTACAGTGCCACACCAGGACTAGTATGTTTATTTTTATGAGTCTTGATTGCCAAAATATGTTCCAAAAATTCTACAATGATTTCAAGCCAAGGATCTAGGTAGTGTTCATGAAATTGTGAATTAGGAAGCAAATGCAGAACTCTTCCCATCTCTGCTTTCTGTTTTTGTTGCATTTTGTTTTAAATCCAACACCCTCTTGACCCAATTTCGTGACCCCACATTTTACCTTCTATGGTAAAGTCTTGTTCCCCACAGGTAATCTTCCCCCTATACTACCTCTTTTCCTAATGCCATCTACCCTCACCCTTAACACATATTTGTTGTCAGAGTCACAACATTGTAATAAAGAAAGGAGTTCACTGAATGAATCCACCATGCTTTAAGGAGTAATCATAACATTCAGCAGTAATTTGCTCTCCAAATGGAGTGCCTAGGGTATTTGTCATAAGAAAATACTGGAATAGGTGCTCAGAGTGATGTGTTTGAGGATATTGTTAGATGTGCTGTTGACAACAGCAGCTGGTTATTGTTGTTAAGTACCGTGGAGTCGGTTCCAACTCATAATGACCCTGCACAGAGGCTGCAAATCTTTACGGGAGCAGAAAGCCTCATCATTCTCCCGCAGAACAGCTGGTAGTTTCCAACAGGTTAGCAGCCTGATTCGTAACCACTACGCTAAAATGTCCAACATTACTGGATTTGAAAAGACATTATTAACCATGCAATGGAATACAATAAAACTATACAAAATGGTAGTATTAAGTGAGGGAAGGAATGACAAATTATAAAACAGTTAATATTATCACATTCTGAAAATGTATATATTTAGAGATGTAGTTAATTCCTTGTAAAAATAATGACAAAAACTGGAAGACTAAGTATCAAAATGCTTTCTTAGAGAAATGAGAATAAGAGTGATTTCTCGCCCCCCCCTCCAAATCTGTTCTCTAATTAGCATGCATTACTTAAGAGTCAGGGTGTTGGACTGTAGGATAAGCGCTGAACTGGTAACTGCAAGGTCAGAGGTTCAAACCCACTAAACTCTATGGGTTGGAACCGGCATGATGGCACTTAGCAACGGCAGCTGAAGTCATTCTTAAAAGTTTTTTAGTTTTTTCATTGGATGCTTAAAGTTGGCATTATCTTGGGAAGGAAGAGCATGTAAGGGCTCTGTTTGAAATAATGTGGCAGGTGGGTGGGGGAGAATACCAGAACTGGGGGAGCTTATCAGGGACCCTACATCCAGATACCTTGATATTGCTTACTCCACCTGCTCCATAACCTGGCCTTTCTTCAAAGAGTGCAGACGGAGAAAAGGGGCTTGTACCAATTTGCCCCTCTCCCAATAGCTATAAAAAGCAAATTGATTTAGGATTCCATGAATCCCTACCTACTCAAACATATGCTGAACATTTCTGTTGTGTGCTTTTGTTAAAAATGCTTTTTTAAATGAGCTGGTACCCATATGCCCCAGGATCCTAAAATCTGACTAGGTAGGCTGGCACAAGCCATGTTGTTTTAATTCATTTCCATGGGTTTCTAATAAACTTAGCTAACTACGGCAGCTTTCTAGTCCAAACCCTGCAACAGACCAGAGGATGAGAAACATTATCTCCCCTAGGCACCTGAGAAAATAAGAGGACTGATAAAAGTATTTTAGAGTGCATATCAATTTACTTAAGCACTTGTTTTTCTTCCAAGATGTGTGTAGAGTATGTTCTATCTGACAGGCGTGTGCTGGTGCGGGGGGTTTTATCACAGGATTAATAACATGGGTCCAAAGTTAGATAAATCTGGGTTTGAATCCTAGTACCAAAATTCACTAACTGGGTGATCTTAAACAATTGACTGGATCCATCTTGTGCCTCCATTTCCTTACCTGTAAAATAGGAATAATGATAACAAACCCTACCTCATAGTGTCATTGTGGGAGTAAAATAATATATTGTACAAAAAAACACTTAGTATAGCTCCGGGGACATAGTAAGAGCTCAAGAAATATGATTACTGTTCTTGTTAGTGACACGCCACCAAGCAATGATACCACAGTTAGTGCCATGACAGAGGAAGACAGGGCACTGCAGGAATACATCTGCGGGCACTTTCCACAGATGTGTAAGAACCAGGGAACCCTTCCAAGAAAAGTTACATGAAAGTTGAGGCCAGAGAATTTGACAGGCAAAGTCAAGGGAAAGGGAAAAGAAGAGTAGAAAAGGGAAAGTTGCAGCTGTGTAGATGCTCAGATAGAAAGAATTGCATATTCATGAACATAAGTTCATTTACATCCATGCAGCAACCTCATGGCACATTGTTTATCAAGGAGAAACTAGGCTTCAAGAGGCTAAGTCATTTGTCCAAGTTTACTTAGCTAGTAAGCAATACCACCAGTCCTGTCTTAGCATGAAAAGACGGCACAACTAGCATCTCTTCACACTAAGTATATCGTTGTAGCCTCCAGTGGGTGTTAGCCTTGCTCAACTATCTTCTTCAGTTAAGAAACACATGCTACGTTAGCCACATTGTCTGGCAAAGAAGAAAAAAAAATCATTTGATAGGTCATTATTCCAGACTGATTCTCATTAACTGTAAGTGGAAATGTGGGACTTTGTCATGGAGGATTAAGCTTACTTGGGGAAGAGGGAAGATAGTGAATGTAGGAGAGTGGGTCAGAGGGCAGTCTGAGTAGGATGAAACTGTCAGGAGAAAGGCATGCAGTTGGGACCACAATGATGTGGTATGGCAAGGATGAATACAGTGGAACAGCTGGCGACTGGGAAGAGAAAGAGGCTAGCAAAGCAGTGTGGGACCAAGTCAGGGAGGACAAGGAACGCAGTGGGACTTCTGTCTGGAGCCAATGGAGAGCCGTTAAAGATTACTGAGAGGGCAAGGGGCCTAGTTTCTCCTGTGTGTTAGGGAGACAACAAAGGGCTTGAGTTAATGAATGGAATGTGGAAGTTGGTAGAAGAGAGATTATAGAAGTCCCATGGTTAGGTGTTGGGTTGAATGTGAAAGAGCAAGGAAGAGTTATGGTAACTCTTAAGTTTCTACTTTCTCTGCCTAGTAGTCAGTGCCTGCATTCTGTTTGTGTTCCAGAGGTCTTAGCAAATTCTGCTCTA
>NW_006408601.1:2088145-2095191 GCF_000296735.1 Chrysochloris asiatica
TATATATATACATAAAGAGCCACAATCCCTTCCCTGAAACCCGCCCAAACCCCTTCATCTCAGTTCTTTTCACTCATTGTGCTCAGTGTCTGTAGAACAGGGAGCAGGTGCAAAGTGATTCAAATAGCTGCTTTCTGTCCCAGAAGCATTATTCTTTTTGTACTCTAAAACACATGGCAACTTTCCAATAAATATTTTTTAATGGTTTGAATGATTGGCTTGTTATTTGATGGAAGGAACTAGCAAACAGTTTAATAAGCTCTTAACGAAATTTTGACATCCTACAATATCAGTCTACTTAATATTTCTGCTTTAAAAACAAAGGTTTTCCTCATCAACACTATTATGGCATAAGAAGAACCCCAGGGAGTCCTGGTATAGTGCTGTAGGATCAGCACTTAACTGCGAACCACAAGTTCAAACCCACTAGTAGCTCCTCAGAAACCCTGTACAGAGTTGCTATGAGTCAGAACTGACTTCACAACACTTAACAACAATGACAATATGAACCACATGGTGTGCTGATTGTCTCAGGTGGAGGCACTGATAAATAGAGAAACAGTTTTGATGAGTTCCCAAGGTCATGAAGAGAATCATTTGATTATCCTCTGAGTTTCTGTCTGTTGTTGTTGCTAGATGACCTCGAGTAGGTACCAACTCATAGCTACCCTATGCACAACAGAATAAAACACTGCCCAGTCCTGGGCCAACCTCACAATTGTTGCCACGCTTGAGCCCATCGATGCTGCCACTTGGCCAATCCATCTTATTGGGGATCTTCCTCTTTTTCGCTGACCCTCCACCTTACCAAACATGATATCCTTCTCCAGCGACTGGTCCCTCCTGACAATATGTCTGAAGTATGAGAGATAAAGTTTGGCGATCTTGGCCTCTAAGGAGCATTCTGGCTACACTTCTTCCAAAATGGGTCTATTGGTTCTTTTGACAGCCCGTGGCACTTTCAGTATTCTCCTCCAACACCATCACTCAAAAGCATCAATTCTTCTACGATCTTCCTTATTTACTGTCCAACTTTCACATGCATATGAGGTTATTGAAAATACCATGGCTTGGGTCAAGTGCACCTTAGTCCTTAAGCTGACATCTTTGGTCTTCAAAACTTCTGTCTATGAGATATGAAATTCCCACAAGAGGATAAAAACTTCATTAATAATAAACATCCATGTCCTAAAAAGTCTGAGAACATTCTTAACACAGAAATTCACCTTCTGTATTTTAACTAACTTCGTGAGTTACTAAGTGTCTTTTCAATTCCAATTTTATTTAAGAGTCACTCAAGCAAATTATTTATGAAGATCAAAGAATACAGCCTTCATTATGGACTGAAGCTTAATGAAAAGAAAGCAAAAATCCTCACAATTGGACCAATCAATAAAATGATTAATGGAAAAAAGATTGAAGTTGGCAAATATTTCATTTTACTTGGATCCACAATCTACACGAATGGAAGCAGCAGTCAAGAAATCAAATGCCATATTGCATTAAGCAAATCTGCAGCAATGGCTCTCTTTAAAGTATTGAAGAACAAAGATATTACTTCGAGGACTAAGGTGTCTCTAACCTAACCTATGGTATGCATATAGCCTTATATGCATGTGAAGAAAGCTAGACAGTGAATAAGGAAGACCAGAAAAGAAATGATGCATTTGTAATATGGTGTTGGAGAAGAATATTGAAAATACCATGGACTGTCAGAAGAACAAACCAATCTGTGTTGGAAGAAGTACAACCAGAATGCCCTTTAAAGGTGAGGATGACGAAACTTTGTCTCACATACTTTGGACATGTTATCAGGAAGGACCTGGAAAAGGACATCCTGCTTCACGGTAAAGTTGAGGGTCAGCAAGTGAGTTTTAAGACATTTACTTTTGGATTAAGTTTTAAAATAGCTGTCAATTCAACTCTAGAAGTGATAATGTTTAGAGTCAGAGAGAAGTTATCTCTTTGTCATCTTTCAAGATGTCTACGTCATATCTTTGGACGAGAGATCTAGAGCAGTGCCTTTAACACTTCAGTTATTTGAGCATCTCCTTAAAAAGCAGAGCTCTGAGATAGAGCCTGATGTTCTGAGTTTCTACCAAGCTCCCATGCGATTCCGATGCTGCTTGGTTCATTGATCACAGTACAGTTGCAAGAATGTAGAAGACACAGAACAAATCACAAATTAATTATACTCATACATTCTTCTTAAAGGTTCCTGAGGAAGCACACAGACAACTAGCTTGGTCTGAGGAAAAGGACAAGAGTATTACAGTTGGACAGATAGGGTTTGGATCTCGGTTTCTCCATTCACCAGTTCTCTGAACCTCAATTTCATTTGCTCGAGTTAAACTATATAATGTACACAAAGAACATAACTCAGTGCCTGACATATTGGAGTTGCTTAGTGAATGGCTGTTAGCAATATTACTTTTGGAGATGATAATACGACTGCTAATAACAACAGAAGATACATTTTTTATCTTTCCATTGACTCCATTACAGATACTTGAAGGAAGGAATATGGTCACGGTCCACACTCTTACTATTGGGCATTGTGGAAGACCAACTTCTGTCCCTACCTTCACTGTCCTTTGAAGTGTCTTGCCTCATGACTTGCTGCTGAATAGCCTACTCTGTCTCTACTTGAGCTCAAACAACAAGGAACATTATCAATCATCCAGAGCCCCACAAAAGAGCAAGTATGCAGAGACCTTTCAGGAATTGTCACAGCTTAATACACCATCGGTATTCTCTTCAAACCTTCCCCAAATGCCTGTTCTGTAAATAGTCCATGCTGGTGTGACTTGAGAGGTTCAGAAGCCATGTTACCAGCCATCTTTGCATTCTGCCTCCTTCCTCTACCCTCATTCCAGCCAATGAAGACTAACTTTTCACCAAGTCATAGAACTGATTTGTGTTAGTCCACTAGACTGTAAGTCCTATGATGGCAGGAATTTTGCTTACTAGTTTCCACTGCTGTATCAGCAGAGATCCCTGGTGTGGCGCTGTAGGAGAAGCACTGGACTGGTTACCTAAAGGTCAGCCGTTCAAACTCTCCAGCTGCTCTCAGAAACCCTATACAGGGTTGCTGTGAGTCTGTACCAACTCGATGACACTTAACAACAACAACAACATATCAGCAGAGCCTAGCATAGTGCCTAACGCCTAGTAGGTGCTCAGTAAATATTTGAATGAATGAATATTATTCTGCAAAAGCAATTGTGATAAATCCAAAGGTTTGTATCCCATCCCATCACTCTCAGCTGTGTGACTATGAGCAAGTCATTCTTCTTGCTCAGCCTCAGTTTACCCTTCTGAAAACAGAGGCTAATGCAGATTCATCCTGCAGTTGCCTGACACATGGCACATGATCAGTTGTCTGAAGATGAATATTCAATCTTCCCCCTGTACCACTTGATATTACCGTACTTTTAAATCATGCAAACATTTAAAAATAGCTGGAATGCAAAGATCCTCTGGAACATCTCCAAGTTAGAAAAATAGCCTTTGTTCGTTCGCCAGAGATTTAAATTATTTCTATATATGTATAGAGACCCAAGAACGTATATGAATCTGACACTGACAAATATGGAGAATGTGGAAATGCCAACCACTCCGTTATAAATCTGCTCTGGGGGAGGAGAGCAACGTTGCTTGGAGATTTG
Source organism: Chrysochloris asiatica (assembly GCF_000296735.1). Classification (NCBI taxonomy): domain Eukaryota; kingdom Metazoa; phylum Chordata; class Mammalia; order Afrosoricida; family Chrysochloridae; genus Chrysochloris; species Chrysochloris asiatica. Next base: position 2,091,814 of record NW_006408601.1, read on the forward strand.
GATCTATTTGAAAATGTTACCATTCATCCAGGGAAAGCTGGGAACAGCAATGGGGCTGTTGGTTTTAAGTGCTCTGACATTTCATCACTGACAGACACCGTCGATGAATTTAGCAACCAGAAGAGATAGCCACATTATTTCACACAGTGTTGAATTAAGAAAATGGTGGATTACAAAGGGAGAGAGATTGCTGTCAAAACAGAGGTTTCCAATACTTTTCTTTTGTCACAGATTGTTCCAAAATAAAGGTTAAGACCAAAAATGTCAAGAAGCTCTGTGGGTACAGTGGTTAGCACTTTGCTACTAACTGAAAGGTCAGTGGATCAAACCCACCAGCCGCTCCATAGGAGTCAGATATAGCAGTCTTCTTTTGTAAAGATTACTTTTGTTGTTGTTGTTAAGTGTCTTTGAGTCAATTCCAACACTTAGCGACCCTGTATAGGGTTTCTAAGGAGTGGCTGGTGGGTTTGAACTGCCAACCTTGCTGTTAGCAGTCCAGTGCTTATCCTATAACACCACACCAGGATTCCTTGTAAAGATTGTTGTTGTTAAGTGCCATCAAGTCGGTTCTGACCCATAGCGACCCTGTATAGGGTTTCCAAGGCTGTAAATCTTTATGGGAGCAGAAAACCTCATCTTTCTCCCACAGAGCGGCTGGTAGTTTCGAACTGCTAACCTTAAGGTTCACAGCTTGATTCGTAACCACTACACTACCAGAACTCCTTCTGTAAAGATTACAGCCCTGGAAACTCTTTGGGGCAGTTTGACTCAGTCCTAAAAGTTGGCTATGAGTCAGAATCAACTCAACTGCAAGGGGAAATCAACAATAACAACAAAGAGTAATGTCAGAGACTAGGAACTTTAGTTGGAAAGAACCCAGTGGTCCGTTTTATACTCAAAGCTTAACATGCTTTGAGTCCTTGACTTGCGCCACACTGTACTAAGCACTTGGAAAATCATATTGACTACCCGTGAGGTATACGAGCCCACTTCACAGAGAAGGAAATGGAACTGCAGAAATGACATGATGGCCTAGGTTACATAACATGGAAGTGACAGAAGCAACCTTTCAATCCAGATCCGTGTGATCTCAGAACCCATCCTGACAACATCAGTGGGTGGTCGAGAGGTGGGGCTGGAGAATGGGCAGAAGGAGGAGGAAAGAAGTTGCTTGACTTGCGAACCAGAACTCTACAGGGATTAGAACTTCAGAGCAGACAACAGCAAGCATCTGGAGGTTCTGAGCATGTTGTTGAGCCTCCTGATGTGGCACTGTAGGACAAGCACTGGACTGCTGACCACAAGGTTGGTAGTTCAAACCCACCAGCTGCTCCTTGGAAACCCTATTCGGGGTCACTATGAGTCAAAACCGACTTGACAGCACATAGCAACACGATCTGAAACATAGCAATAATAATTTATAATATGTGCAAAACACTCAATGTTCAAATATTTTATACATAGTGTTTTTTACAGTGCTCACAACAACTCTTGTAAGGAAGATACATTAGACTGCTAACCTCGAGGTCGGTGGTTCAAACCCACCAGCTGCTCATTGGAAACCCTACTGTGTCGCTATGAGTCAGAAACAACTCAGCTGCACTTAATACCAACAAGACCACTGTGTGTAAGCTTCTTGTTCTCTTTTGGAAGTGTCTCTTCATCAGGACCACACCTGTTTCTACCTGGGCACTGCCCACCTTTATATGGAACACTTGCCTCCTCCTTCCCTTCCTTCTGCCAATGAATACCTCACTCCCAAACCGGCCTGCACCAAGATATGCAAGACAAACTTTCACCAGTACTCCCATCTAGTAGTGGTCCAATGCCCCCCTTCCTCAACTCTTACTTTATTGTGCTATGAATTACCAAAATTAAATTCCTTAGAAGTTAAGTTCTAGAGGAAAGATTTAACCAACTGGTGAGTACAACATACATATATTGCTATTGTTAGCTGCCATTGAGTTGGTCTCCATGGTAACCCCATGCCCTATCTTGTGCCATCCCCATGGTGGTTTGAGGATTAGACCCTTGTGATCCATAGGATGTTCGTTGGCTAATTTTTGGAAGTAGCTCATTAGACCTTTCTCCCTAATCTGTCTTAATCTACTCAACAGGTTTGAACTGTATGGTCAGTGGTACAAGCTCATCAGCTGCTCCTTGGAAACCTTATACAGGGTCACTATGGGTCAAAATTGACTCAACAGTACTTAACAACAACAGTCACATGTAGGGGAAGCACAGTGGCTCTGTAGGACAAGTACTGGACTTCAAACCACAAAGTTGGGAGCTGCTCTGTGGGAGAAAGATGAGGCTTTCTATTCCCAAAGATTTAAAGCCTCAGAAACCCTAGACAGGTTCATAATGAGTCAGAACCAACTCAATGGCACTTATCAAGAAGTCACATGGATAGTAAGCACTTGAGATGTTTGTCTGTCTGGTCTGAAGTGAAATGTGCTGTAAGTATAAAATACACACTAGATTTCTAAGATTTAGTAGAAGAAGAAAAAAAGTAAGCATTTATATTGAGTACATGTGGAAATGATTATACTTTGGATATCCTGGTGGTGGTGGTGGTGTGCCCTGGAATCGGTTCTGATTCACAGCATCCCTGCATAGGATTTCCACAGCTGTAAATCTTTATAGGAGCAGAAGGAGGGCCTCATGTTTCTCCTGCAGAACAGCTGGTAGTTTTGAACTGCTGACCTTGAGGTAAGCAGCCTGACTCGTAGCCACTAGGTTAAATAAAATAAATTATTAAAATTAATTTCACATTTTCCTTTTTATCTATTATTAAGATAGTTATCTGTTGTTGTTAAGTGTCGTTGAGTCACTTCTAACCCATAGCAAACCTGTATAGGGTTCCCAAGGAACTGCCAACCTTGAGGTTTAAACCAACTTTGTAGTCCAATGCATTAACTCACAGTGCCACACCAGAACTCTAAGACAGCTATTAGGGGAATTTGAAGCAGAATCAAGAAATCCATTGCTTTCTAATTCAAGACGCTCAGCCATTCACGGAGCTGCCATCTTGGGAGAGCCCAAGTGGGGAAAGGATTAGAACAGCCACGAACGCCTGACAGAACCGCCGAAATACAGGTATGGACATTCTTTTTTTGGTATCTGCTCACTGGTCTCTTGCTGTCTGTGCACCTCCATTCTGGTGACTAGAGGGGATGCTTGAGCGAATGGATACCCCACCCCACCCCCACTCCTGGAGGGTTCTACTATGCATGCGCACAGATCTCCTGGAAATTTAAAGTGACAGGTTCCACTTAAAACCAAACGGCCACCACTCATCTGTTAGTGTGTCATACTGTGGTGGCTTGTGAGTTGCTATGATTCTGAAAGTTATGCCACCTGTATTTTAAATACCAG
>NW_006408601.1:2098311-2116584 GCF_000296735.1 Chrysochloris asiatica
TCACTATGGGTTGGTGCCCACTCGATGGCACCTAACAACAGCAACAATGTGGTTTGTATTATACTTCTATTGGACAGTGCTGCTCTAGATATCCAATAGAGGTCTGCTTCTGTTGGATTATTTTCTGTCTACATTCTAGTGAGTGTGCTTACTACATCAAAAAATATATTTTATCATTCTTGCTACCTATCACTATATTGTCTTTCAAAAGGGTTGTACCGGTATATCAAAGACACAGGCGCTGGGTTTCTCAAGGACTTTTTGAACACTGAGTATTGTAACGTAAAGATTTTCATTTTGCTAATTTCATGTTTCCTATGTTGGAGTCTTGGTGTGGCACTGTGCGTTAATGTGCCTGACTGCAAAACCGTTTGAACTGCATGGTCTGGGTAGTTCAAGCTCACCAGCTGCTCCTCGGAAACCCTGTACAGGGTCACTATGGCCTCGAATCGACTCAATGGCACTTAACAACAACAACAACAACATGTTGTATTTGGAGTCTTGATATGGCACTGTAGAATAAGCATTGGACTGCTAACCACAAGGTCACAGTGAGTTGGAACCAACACAAAGGCACTTAACAACAGCATGTTATATTGAAACCCCAGATTTATCATATGACTTTCTTCATTTCCTTATGAGCCCTTTGCAGAATTGGTTTTTGATTTCCATAATTCTATCAACAGTCTCTTGAAGATAATTTAGGCTTTCGCTGTTATAACTCTTTTAGCTTCTCCTCATTACCTAATTCTAAACCACACTACATTTTAGGTATTTGTTAAAGCAGCTCCCTACTCTCTGATACCAAATTCTGTCTTAGTCTGGGCTCTTTAGAGGAGCAAAACTAGTAAAGCATACATACAAGTATAAGTCAAAAACTATTGCTGCTATAGTTTCAGTTCATACATGTACCTGCTTCCTCCCAACCAAAAGGTGTTTAAATATTTTTCTGCAACCAGTGGATGGCCACAGACAGGTTTTCTCCATAATACACTTGTCTTAGTTTCCTTAGGGTGCCTACAAAAAAATAAAGTCCAGACAGAACAGTGGTTTCTCAAGGGGTCTGCTGGCTCAGTTAAATTCAAGTTAGAGAGATCAGCTCAGAAGGTTGTAGCAACTGGTTTTGAGGATCCCAAAGGGGTAATCTTAATAAATTTTCTCAAAGAACACAGGACAATCACAGGGACTTATCAGGAAGAAGTTTTCTGTTATTTTGTTGTTGTTGTTGTTTAACTGAAAACTGAATTGCTGAGAAAAAGGCTAAGAAAGTTGCGCTGAGGAATTTTCCATCATGACAACATACCTGCTAATTTCTCGAGGGTAGCAAGCACTGTCCAATGATAATTTCATTGGGAAACCTTACCCCACCCACCCTATAACCCTGATCCTGCCCATTCTGATTCTTTTTGCTCCCCAAACTCAAACAACACTGAAAATGAACACAATTGGAGTTCTCAAGGAGGTCAAAATTGACATTTTGATGTTGTGCAAATGGAAGAGCACAAAATTATGTGGGGAAGAGTCAGAGAGATCGAAACTCCGTGTTCAGAAGTGTATAGAGTCAAGAGAAAGAGAGAGACAAAGGAAGTACAGAGGGAGAGAACGTCAGATGCTCATATCCCATCACAAAATGGAAAGTGATTACATATCCACCCACTGCTGTTGAGCTGACTGTGACTTATAGAGACACTATGGAACAGAGCACAACGGCTCCCTCTGGTTTCCAAGACTGTAAGTCTTTATAGGCAAGGTCAGCCACATCCTTTTCCTGAGGAGCAAGCTAGGGACCTTGAACTGCCAACCTGCAGTTAGCAGCCTAATGTGTATCCCACTGTCCCATCAGGGCTCCTGTAACCTAGACAAGTTCCTACATAACATTATCCACCACAGTTTTTCCCTTGTCAATTTGGCACCTACCTGTATCTCCTTAAGCCATACAAAATCTCCTATTAAAGAAAATTTAAAAGTCATACTAGTACATAACAAGATACAACTAACATGTGTACGACCCAAAATGCACTGCTCCCTCTTAAATCTTGTATTTTATAAGTAATGGGATTAGGAAGGGACTTAGTTCTGTGGATATATGTTTATGTTGTTGGATACCCTATATACAACAGAACAACACACTGCCATGTCCTGTGCCATCCTCAGAATGCTTGCTTTGTTTAACTCCATTATTGCAGCCATCTCCTTGAGGGTCTTCCTCATTTTCAGTGACCTTCTACTTTATCAAGCCTGGTGTTCTTCTGATAACATGCCCAAAGCACATGACAGCCTCCCTTCAAAAGAGCATCCTGGCTATACTTCTTCCTACATAGACATGTTCATTCTTCTAGCAATCCATGGGATATTCAAGATTCTTCACCAACACTGTAATTCTCAGCCATCAATTCTTCTGCAGTCTTCCTTATTCATTGTCCAGCTTTCACTTGAGGCAGTTGAAAATACCACAACTTGGGTCAGGCACATGTTAGTCCTTAGACTGACATCTTTGTTTTTCAATACTTGTATGAAGTCTTTTGCAGACTCCAATGAAATATATCATTTGATGTCTTGACTGCTACCTCTATGAGCACTGATTGTGGCTTCAAGTAAAATGTGATCCTTGACCACTTCAGTCTTTCCTCCATTTCTCATCATGTTGCTTATTGGCCCAGTTGTGAACATTTTTGCTTTCTTTATGTTGAGGCTGAAGGCTGTAATCTTTGATCTTCACCGCTAAGTGCTTCAAATCCCCTTTGCTTTCAGCAAGCAAGTTTGTATCATCTGCATATCACAAGTTGTTAATGAATCTTCCTCCAATCCTGATGCCATGCTCTTCTTTGTATAATACAGTTTCTCCGATTATTTGTTCAGCATACAGACGGAATAAGTATGGCAAATAAGTAAGTATACAGCCCTGACACACACCTTTCCTAATTTTAGACCATACAGTATCCCCTTGTTCTGTTCCATCAATTGCCTTTTGGTTCAGAACTTACAGGTTCTGCATAAGCACAATGAAGGATTCTGGAATTCCCATTCTTTGCAATATTATCCATTGTTTGTTATGATCCACACAGTTGAATGTCTTTGCATAGTCAATAAATTGCAGGTAAACATTTATTTTTGCTATTCTCTGCTTTCAGCCATACTTTTCATTCCCCATCCTCTTCTGAATATGACTTGAATTTGCTTTCAATCTACTGCTGTGACCGTTTTAATAATCTTCAGCAAAAATTTACTTGTGATGCTGCAATGAATTTCGATGACAGGTAAGACTGAGGAAATCGTACTGACCGCCTAAGACAGGCAGCGTCCCTTAAACAAACAATAAATAAGGAGGAATCTGATGCAGACCGTGCAGACCCGGTCAGGAGGTCAAGACCCTGTGGGCCCAAGCGTTGTTGACCGCCTAAACCATAGGCTCTGAGGATCAGACTTTAGCCACCTGGTAGACATAGCAAACTGTCCCTCATCTGATTATTCAGTAATGCTTGTTAGTAATCTCATACATGAGCCCTGGATATCCACAGACAAATGTTAAAACCTTCCCTAAAAGCCAAGACTGTAAATTCCAAAAAGGCAAGCTCCCCCCCTTTCAAAAAAAAAGCTAAAGAGGATAGAGAGAAACACTGTTAACTGATGATATATGGAGGGGATAATAATCAATGTAATGAAACAAGCTATATGAATGGTTGAATGTGAAGCTGATGATGTGCCCTGTAAACTTTCACTCAATCCAAAATAAAAACATTTAATAAAAAAAAAAATGTACTTGTGAGTGATATTAATGATGTTGTTGTTGTGTGACATCAAGTCAGTTCTGACTCATAGTGACACTGTGTAGGGTTTCCGAGGAGTGGCTGGTGAGTTTGAACCTCTGACTTTGTGGTTCAAATCTACCTTTCAGTCCAATGCACTATACTGCAGCACCACACCAGAATTCCAGATATTAATGATAGTGTTTGAAAATTTCTACATTTTATTGGATCATTTTTCTTTGAAATGGGCACAAAAATGTATCTCTTCTAGTCAGTTGGTCTTCCACATCTCTTGCATAGATGAGTGAGTACTTTTAACGCTGCATCTCTTTGTTGAAATATCTCAGTTGACATTCCTGCAATTCTTGGTGCCTTTTTTTTTTTTTTTGCCAGTGCCATCTCTGCATCTTGGACTTCTTCCTTCAATACCATTGGTTCTTGGTCATATGATATTTTCTGAAATGGTTGAATGTTGACCAATTCTTTTTGGTACAGTAATTTTCTATATTGCTTCCATATTTTCTTGATGTTTCCTGAGCCATTCAACATTTTACCCATGTTTATTATTGTTAAGTGCCGTCAAATCAGTTCCGACTCTTTTTACCAATAGAATCCTTTAATATTACACCTCAAAGCTTGACTTTTTTCTAGTTCTTTTAATTGTACATTCCCTGTGTGTTCCCCTCACCCTTTCCTGCACCCCCACCAGTCATGTATTAATAGTCATCCTTTCTGCAACTGACTACCTGGTTGTAGCTGGTATTTGGAACCACCTTATTGCATCCCTAAGTAGTTGTGTGAGCTAGGCAACTTACTAAACCTCTCAGAGCCTTCATTTTCTCACCTGTAAAATAGCTAGGTGGTTTTAAGGATTAAGGTGGTTTTAAGGAGACCTGGTGTGGCGCTGTGGGTTAATGCATCAGACTGCAAAGCTGTTTGAACTGCAAGGTCGGCTGTTCAAGCTCACCAGCTGCTCCTTGGAAACCCTATACAGGGTAGCTATGGGTCGGAATCGACTCGATGGCACTTGACAACAAGAACAACAAGGATTAAATGAGCTCTATATGCTAACTAACCACTTAGTAAATTTTCTGCTCCTGCGAAGATTTACAGCCTCGGAAACCCTACACAGTGTTACCATGAGTAGGAACTGACTTGATAACACTTAATATCAATAACAACATAAAATTATTACACATGTGACCATGATCGTTATTTTAAACCACAATTCTTTGATTACTCATCAGTATAAATATTTTTCTAGGTGTTTTTCATTTGCAATCTGGTCTATGTGAATTTTTCTCAGGTCAGATCCAACTGATGATACTTGTTACAACTGTGTCGATTCCAATTCATGCTTATATTCTTTGGTCATTGATCCATCACGATCTTGGGTTTTTCACACAATTTGAATTACTTCTGCATATCTAATCATCTTTGATGCAAATATTTTCCCAATTGTTGTCTATATTGTTTATTCTTCCTTACTACACAGTTAGCTATCAAAAGTAACCCTCAACAAGTGATGCATATTACAGTCTCTTTCTGTTAACTCTTCTACAGTTTAAGGCTGACTAATTTGGTTAGTTATGGAGTCCTGGTGTGGCGCTGCGGGTTAATACGTCAGACTGCAAAGCCATTTGAACTGCAAGGTCGGCAGTTCAAGCTCACCAGCTGCTCCTCGGAAACCCTATACAGGGTCACTACAGGTCAGAACTGACTCGACATCACTTCATAACAACAACAACAATTTGGTTAGTTGGAATCCTGGTGTGGCTCTATGGGTTAATGCACCCAACTGCAAATCTGTTTGAATTGCAAGGTTGACAGTTCAAGCTCACCAGCTGCTCCTTGGAACTACTATACAGAGTTGCTATGTGTCGGAACCGACTCAATGGTACTTAACAACAATTAGATTAGTTGATGTGGCACTGTAGGATTAAAAACTCAACTGTAATGTCAGTTTGCACTGCAAGGTCTGTGGTTCAAATCCACCATCCACTTCAGAACTGACTCAACGACACTTAGCAACAACAACAATTTGGTTAGTTGAGGCCAGTTTGGTAGAGTTTTAGACTTTGCCATGACGGAGGATTTGGGTTCGTGAAGCTGTTAGGAGCAATTTCAGGAATATTATGGAAGTTTTATTTGAAATCATGGGGTCCTAAGAAGACTGAATTGTCAGCGTCTATAATCAGTTAGACTCTTTGTGGTACAAATGTTTAACATGCTTGGCTGCTAACCAAACATTCGAGGTTCCAGCCCATCCAAGGTACCTCTGAAGAAAGGCCTGGCAATCTACGTTCAAAAGAGCTTGCTAACCCCCCCTATGAATCACACTAAAGATGCTAATACATATGCAGTCTTCATGAGTTGGAGTTGAAGAGATAGCTCTTGATGCTGATACTGGTGTAATGTGTTGAATCTGGACTAAGCTCTTGCTGCATGCAAAAACACCTGCAGGTAAAACCAGGTAGTGCTGGATTCAGATTTTCACTCTGGTACTTATATATAAGCTGTGTGATTTGAGGCAAATCGTGTAACCATCTGTGAGCCTCATTTTGTTTTACTGATGATTAAATGCATATGAAAATGTGTAGCAAAGAGCAGCCAAAAATCAAACTCAACTTTTACATTCTTTATTTCCATGCAATAGTCAAGATTATTTTATTTTTTAGTGAGTCAGAAAGGGAATGGTTCTATATAAAACTTTTCCTTTTTAATTGCATCTGACTAGATGTACCAGAAACTCCCCAGCCCACAAAAGAAGACTCGGATATTCCTGTGTCTGTTGAGGAGGACAAAGGGGATGGCTTTGGTCTTGTTTCACTCCTTATATTGGACTTTTGCATGGGGTTCCCTTATAAAACAAACCTGGCTCACTCTTTCCTCATTTTGGAGGAGAAAACTAGTACCCAGAGAGGTTTACTGTTACCCAGCAGAACCTCAGACAAGAGTAGATTTCTAATCCTATGTACTTTCCAAATTCTCACTCTGGGTATGTAATTGGTTCAACTGGATAACCTCTGGTCCTTTTCAAGCCAGTAAAATGAGGTTATTAACATCTCAGGTTCTGAAGTCCAAGAGACTTGTTGGATTCAAGTCCCAGGTTTATTTCTTATACATTATGTGAGCCTGTATCAGTCAGTTAACCTCTCATAATCTGTGGCTCCAGGAGAAAAACGAGGCTTTCTGCACTTGCCAAGATTCATAGCCTCAGAAACCCTATGCAGGGTCACTATGAGTCGGATCAGACTTGCTGGCACTTAATAACAGTAACAGCCCTAGCCCTAGTGGCACAGTAAGTTAGGCATTAGACTGCTAATTGCAAGGTCAGCAGTTCAATTCTACCAATCATTCCTCAGGAGAAAGATGAAACTCCTCCCATCAAGTCTCAGAAACCCTATAGAGCCGTTGTACTGTGTCCTATAGGGTTACTATAGTCAGAATCGGCTCAGTGGCACTGAGATTTTTTGCACCTCACTGTCTTCATTTGTATTCTGGAGCTAATCGTTTTATTGAACTTACTGAGTTTTAGTAAAAGAAATGATACACTTAGCATAGCACCAGGTGGATGATAAGGGTTCAAAGTTAGTCAGCTTAAAATGGAAAAACATAACAATATCTAGGAATTTGGGGTTTAGAGGTCTGACCTCAAATTTGAGTTAGGGCATCCAAGTATTTAGTCCATTAACTAAGGAGCCTTGATAGTGAGCTAGGCTGTTAACCACAAGGTCAGCAGTTTGAATCTACATCGTTTTTCAGGAGAAAGATGGAGACTTTCTGCCCCTAGCGTAGTGGTTACGAATTGGGCTGCTAACCTCCAGGTCAGTAGTTCGAAACTACCAATTGTTCCACAGGAGAAAGATGAGGCTTTCTGCTCCTGTAAAGATTTGCAGCCCCGGAAACCCTGTGTAGGGTCACTATGAGTCGGAACCAACTCCATGGTACTTAACAACAACAGCAAAGATTTACAACACCAAAAACTCTATACAGGGTCGCTATGAGTTGGAACCAACTCAGTGGCACACAACCACCACCACTACCATCATCGTGGGTGCTTCTAGAGGATTTGTTTAGTGCTATGACTTTTGGCCTTCCTTGTCAACACAAGTATGTAGAGCCATGAATATCAGCTCTGTGAGCAGATGCCATTTTCTTCTCCAGAAAGAGAATATGAGAGATCATAGCAATTCGCAGAATCATGTAGCACTAGTGTGAGATAGTTTACCTAGTGCTGGTAACCTAGACCTGCCACTGGAAGAGAGTAGATTGGACCTTATTGTGTTATTCAACTATGTATTTAGCAACTGCAGTAGACTGATACTCCCCAGCTACTCCCAACAGTACTGTTGCCCCAATGCTCTCAAAGTCCCTCTCTCATAGAAACTATCACATTGGGTTGTCATTGTCTGAGACCCAGATGTGACCAGGCTCCTAGGACACCACTGCTCTCACCAACTACCTTGGTCTCAGACTCTTCACATTTCCAAGCAAAGGAAGCCAATTCCAGCAGCAAAGGGAATGAAAAGACATTATTGAGGACCCCATAGGAAGGCTGAGGAAAGGATTGTATTACATACCACATAGAAAAGTCGATTTCAAAGACTCAGTTTCTTTGCCAATGTCGTTTCCCTAGTGCTCCCTGCCCTGTCTCTTCTCTTTCTCCCCCACAGACTATCTCTTCCTTTTGGTGTTCAAAGCAATTTGACTAAGCCACTTAAGAACCTGAGAGTCCTCTGGCTCCTCCTGCCCCCTTAAAAAACATTTCAACCACCATATCTATTTCCTCCCAGTCGTGCCTCAGGCATCAAAGCCCCGCCCATGAGTGCCCATCAGAGAATTCACCCGACAGATGCAGATACCTTCCAAAGGGCATGGGTGCAGATTCTAGGAGGAAAATGTTTTCTCAATAATGACTCTCATGCACTTCATGCTACTTGAAGCTTACTTGACTGTGAGCTCTTAAGTAAGAGCTGACATTCATCCCATATTCACGATGCCAGGCCTGCTCTAAGTGCTAGACGTGGATGATGTTATTAGGTTTCATGGCCAAACTTTTACAATTAAGGACAAATAATATCCTGATTTTACAGATGAAAAATCAAGGCATAGTCAAGTGAAAGTAGCTTGTCCAAGATCTCACAAAAAATTGCAGACTTGGAATTTAAACTCAGGCAGTTGGCTCTGAAGTCCACACTGTTAAGCAATAGTGCAAAAGGCAGAGTGGATCATTTCAGGGCCAAATCTCCAACCCCTTGCACAAGGTAGCCCCTCGCAATGGAAGTGTGCTAACTGCTTGCCGAAGAGCCCCATTTGATTGGTCTTATATCCTTTCTCTGTGTTGGAAGAAGTACAGCCACAGTGTTCCTTAAAAGCCAGGATGGCCAGACTTCGTCTCTCATACTTTGGACATATTATCAGGAGGGACCAGTCCCTGGAGAAGGATCTCACCTTGGTAAAATGAGGGTCAGCAAAAAAAAAAAAAGGAAGACACCCAACAAGATGGATTGGCACAGTGGCATCAGCGATGGGTCAAGCTTATGAACAATTGTGAGGATAGTGTAGGATCAGGCAGTATTTCATTCTGTTGTGCTATGAGTCGGAACCAACTCCATGGCACCTAACAACAACAACAACAACATATCCTTCTCTTGTCTCCAAAGTCTGTTCCTTTCCCTTCCATTTCATTATTTAATTTAACTAAAAACACTTCTTAAATCACACATGGGGTTTTCTAGCACGTGCTGAGCACTGTGTAAGGCAATGGAGAAACTAGGAACTGTAAAGCAGAGTCCTTGCCCTTGTGTGCAAGGTCATTGCAGGTGAGAAAGACACATCAGCCAGTAGATTGGAAGTGCCACATTAGCAACACTAGAATACAGGGATCATCCGGGGGTGGGGGTCGACTTTTGGGAAGAAGAGGTAAGAGAAGAAGCCTGGAAGAAGTGATATCGGGGCTAGGTTATGGAAGAAAGTGATAGAAAGAAACAGAACTCTAAGTGCTAAAGTCTCAGCATTATTTCCCAATTTTGTCCTGCTAAATAATAAAATGATAAACAAATGCTGACTTGAAGCAACTTTGATTTCCAGGTAGGAATCTGATTCTCCTCCCAGAGGGAGGCCAGGAGTCAGGAAAGGACCTGACCCAGGAGGGGCTGGGGACCACCTCTCCTTTGGCAGGTGGAGGCGGCACTCTTAGAACACTGTTGAGAATAGATGGGAAGTGGAACATTGTTGTTGTTTGTTATTGTTGAGTCTGTTCTAACTCATGGTGTCCCTCATGTGTTACAGAGTAGGGTTTTTCCTAAGGAGCTCTGGTAGCGAAGTGGTTACGAATCGGGCTGCGAACCTTAAGGCCAGCGGTTCGAAACTACCAGCCACTCCGCGGGAGAAAGATGAGGCTTTCTACTCCCGTAAAGATTTACACCCTCGGAAACCCTGTACAGGGTCGCTATGGGTCGGACCCGACTCAACGGCACTTAACAACAACAACAAATCTTAACAGAAGTGGATCGCCAGGTCTATCTTCTACAGTACAGCTTAGTGGGGTTGAACCAACAACCTTTCAGTTTGCAGTCAATGGAAAACCACTTAGACACCTAGGAGTACCACTCTCAGAATTTTCCAAAAGAGTTGGTTCCGACTCAACTGGTGCGTTTGAACTGCCGACCTTGTGGTTCGCAGTCCAGTGCTGCTCCTACAGCGCCACAGCAGATGTAGAAGTTATGATGTCGTAGAGTCCACTCTTGATTTGGGGGATAGTGTTCACTTGTTTTAATCTCATTGATTATTGGCATAGTTTTTCTTGTCTTCCTTGATTAACCCCTAAATTGTCTTGATTTGAAGGGAAGAGTCCCTGATTTATCAAATAGTATAAATCCACTTTAGCTTCAGGGTATAAATTTCCTGACGTTCAGTCAGGAGTCAGGAGATTGGATTGCCTCCTTTTATCACCCATCAGCAATTTGTTCCCATCTGTCTTTCTCTGGCCTCTTTCTCAGAGAAGCAGAGTTCTGACTCCGGAGCTACAATTCTAGGCTGATGTTTGCTTGATAAGATGCAATATCACTGAGTAATTTTCCGGCAAGACAATCTCCCCCAGGCTATGTTTGCTGGCCCATTAATTACCTTCCAACAAAATCAGGGCTTCAGCAAACTGACGAAGGGGGCACTTTAGCAATGTGCAGCCACTGGTGGGGATGGCATCATTGTATCTTCACACTCTGATCATATACTCCACACTGTATAGTGAATGTCTGCTTCAGCCACACAGATGGGAGGTGGACAAATGTTTCTCCAGCACCCATCCAGCCCATCACTAAATGCCTATTAGATAAGTGAGCTAACGATTAAATGAAACAGAGGGCTGGAGTGAAACAGCTTATACTAAAGAGACATGAGCTTGCTTCAACGGCATCCCTTCAGACTGGTCTTTTCACGTGGGAGAAATGGAGGCAGTCAAGTCAGGCCATTATTCTGTTTTCTAGAAGAAAGATTCTGATACTGGAACCAAAGTTTATAGCCCCAGAATCTGTTGCCTGGTAAGGGGAAAATAAATCCCTGAAATCAAAGCTACTAAAATCCAGTATTTATAGTTCAAGACTAGCTAAGTAACCCAGTCTCAGAGTCGAGTCCTCTCTCTCCATCTCCAGTCTTCCCCAGTACAATTCATTGGAGTTATTGCTCTAAAATAGAAATCTGAAAGAAACTCTACTCTGATAGAAATCGCTCTCCTTCCCCTACCTAATAAAGGGGAATGGATATTTACTGAGTGCATGCAGTGTATTATGACTGTGGCAAGAGTTTTCACTTGACCTGTGTGATTGTAACATCAGCCCTATGCAATGGGCACCAGGTCCCCAGCTCATAGATAAAGACACAGAGACTCCGTCACATGGCCAAGTTTGGCTCACTCCATTTCATTCTTAAACTGTCAGAAAGCCTTTCCATTTATACTATGTTATCCTCAGGCCTGGTAGAGCAGTGATAAAGTGCTCAGCTGCTATCTGAAAGGTTGGTGGTTCAAACCCACCCACCCAGCAACTCAGTGCTCGTGTAAAAATTTTAGCCTGCAAAATCTCATGCAGCAGATCTACTCTGTTCTATAGAGTCAGTATGCAACAACAAAACATGCTGTCCAGAGGATTTTGTGGAACTACAGGCCCTTTGTGATGTTACTCTAGCCCACATTTCCAGTCCCTTCTCTCTCACTCCTTGATACTCTTTTCCTGGCTCCAGCAAACAACTCCTTGAGGCTGTCGGCCATGTTCTTCCAGGTCAAAGAACATTTGCAGTGCCTTTGTTCCCTCTAGTTTATATGCCTTCTCCACATGGCAACATCCTATTCATCCTTCAAGATCCAACTCAAATATCCCTCTTTGTGAAGGCTTCTCTGTTTACTCCCCACCAACTATGCAGTTCATAGCTCCTTTCCCAGGCTCCCACCACACTCCCTCCCCCACACTCAGAGTCCTGGTGTGGTGTTGTGGGTTAATACTCTGGACTGCAATGTTGGTTTGAACAGCAAGGTTGACAGTTCAAACTCACCAGAAACCCTATACAGAGTCTGTATGAGTCAGAACCGACTCAACAGCACTTAACAGCAACAGTAACAACAACAACCACACTCAGCTCAGGCAGCTCTCTGGTCTCTTCCTGTCCGACATTCCTTTGGCTGTGATTCAATGTTTAAGAAGCCATTGCTGGCGGATTCTGTGTGCTGCCAGCCCCTCAGCCTTCCTAATTGCTAGGCAGATGCCACCCCCTCTCTGTGGAAAACGCTCATGTGGTGCTCTCTACAATGAAATCAGGCAATTGTTTTAAAATGAAATCCTTCCCGGATGGAACTAACCGGCTATCCGGTAATCCATGGTTCAATTTGCAGAGCAGAGCTTGGTGACGTTTCTGGTTTTGCACAGGGCACCACATTCCTCTTTTATGATTGTTATTGTGATTAAGTGAAGTCTATGAAATGTATAGGCTGGTGGAAACTTGACATTGAATTAGCCTCACACTGTCCCCGCTCCTCCCACTCCTGTTCTATGAATAAGTAGACTGCAAAGACCAGCACAAATGCATTACAAATGACAACACCTCACCAGGGAGGCTGAAGCTCAGGATGATGGGGTAGTCCACACACAAGTCACTGCATAACTCGTTTTCTGTGGATCCTAATCTTCTGGCTAGAATATTATGTTGTTCTCTGCACACCTGATCGAGGTGGCTATGTAGAGAATAACTATAATTATGGATATAGTAAGAAACAGCTATTCTTAACTGCGTAGAGTCCTGGTGTCGCACTGTGGGTTAATGCGCTGGACTGCAAAGTGCATTTGAACTGCAAGATTGGTGGTTCAAGCTAACCAGCTGCTCCTAGGAAACTCTATACAGGGTTGCTATGGGTCAGAACCAACTTGGCAGCTCTTAACAACAAGAAAAGCATTGTTAATTGCTTACTATGTACCAGGCAATTTTCATATCCTTTGGCATGTTATCCTCATTGTCAGCTCGCTAAGGTAATGGTGGTGTTTGGAGTCAGATGGGTATGGGTTCAAATCCAGACTCTGCCACTTCCTAGCTGTATGCTGTGGGGTTAGGCACTCCACCTCTATCAGGTAATCATCAGGTATGTAATTGAGGGCTATAAATATATACCTCCTTGAGTGGCTATGAGAATTACATACATCACAGTGCAGAAGAACACAGTAAATGTAAGCTATTTTACAATCCAGCATATTGATTGTTGTTAAGTGCCATGGAGTTGGTTCTGATTCTCACAGCAACCCTGTATTGGGTTTCCAAGCTTTAAATCTTTCTCCCACAGAGCGGCTAGCAGACTCAAACCATGGACTTTGTAGTTCACAGTCAAGTGCTTATTGTATGATGCCACCATGTTCATCCTCTAGAACCACCATGCTCCTATCCATTGCATATGTCATTGTTGTTAGGTGCTGTTGAGTCGATATCAACTTATAGGACCCTGTATATGATTTCCGAGGAGTGGCCGTATACCATCCACAGATATAGGGTGAGGAAACTGTCCCAGAAAAGTTAAGTTACATGCCCATGGCCACACAGCTAGTAAGTGCTAAAGCTGGGATGTGAGCCAAAGTCTGTCAATTTCCAAAGCACAGGCTCTTCCCAATGCAGCACAGCAATATTGCACAGTGGCAAAAAATCACAGCTGCCTGAGTTCAAATCCTGACTCTGCCACTCATTCAGCTCTGTGAGTTTAGGCAATTTACGACTTCCCTGTCTCAATCTCCCCACTTAAAGAATGGTTTGTTTGATAGGCTTGTTGTGACAAATATGTTGGTATTACAAAGCCCTTAGAACAGTGTCTGATGTGTAATAAGTTGGAACTGACTCGCTAGCACTTAACAGCAATAGCATGTTAAGTATACCACGGCTATCAAAGCTGACTTCCTTAATTTTCCAAACATTAGGTTTGATTATGTTCCTATTGCGGTAGTTAGGTGAGTGATGATGGTCCTTGGGCAATTGCTTCTCTTGATTTTTAAAAATTATTCTTAGGTCCTTAAATCACTTCCAGGATAAACATTCCCAGTTTCTTCAACTTGTAATGATGACACTATTTAAAATACAGTTATGTTCACTAGGCATGCTCTGGTTGCCTCATCCTCTAGAGTAGCATGTCCTGATTTCATAACTATTGACATTCTGAACTAGCTAAAACCTGGTTGTGGGAGTTGTCCCATGCTTTGTAGAATGTTTAGCAGAATCCCTGAATTCTGTCAAGTCAATGCCAATAGTGCAACTCCTCATCCAGTTGTGACAACTAAAAATGTCTCCAGACATCATCAAATGTCTCCCTAAGGATCAGCATCACCCCACATTAGGAACCATTGCTCTAGAACATGGCCTTCAAAACCGATAAAATTCTATATTTTCATGGAACTGGATGTGCAGTGCTAGGCATCTTGTAATGCAGCTGAAGATTCCTTTAGCTCCTTTGACAGTTAAACGAATTTGTGATCTCATTGAATTTTCTAAATGCTAAGACCCTTAAATCTTTTTCACCTGTACTGCTGCCTGCGAAGATAAATTCTTGGCCTTAAGTACATCTCTCATCCAGAAATTTCAAAGTATTAGATAGCACTCAATTGCCCATCGTGTGTATGATTACCAGAGTAATTCTCTCTGAAAAACACCTTCCCACAAGCTCAGAAGTGGGCATTGTCTTCTATCCTTCTAACCCCCATCCCTACCTGAGGGATGGCTCGATTGTCACAGGCATTAGAAAATTTCCCCTAATCCTCCATTAAAAATCTTTTCTCCTGTTTCCACCTTGCTTTACTTGCACCTTACAGGCAGTTTCTCCCAAAATATTGTTAGCTCTTTAAAAGCCAGAGATTACTTAGGGAATTGTATAGTCATATCCATATGATTAATAAAAATCTTTCCCAGTGAATGTAATTTGAATGGAATCATGCCTTTATCCTATCCTTTGATATCTCCCTGGGTCCTAGCATGTCAACACCCAACAATTCTTGACATTCAAAGTCTTCCACTCACTGTATTCACTTACTCAATAAACGAGTCCCTAGCACACAGCCTGGAATCCTGGTGCTATGGTTTAATGCACTAAAATGCAAAGTCATTTTGAACTGCAAGATTGGTGGTTCAGAGGCAGGCAATACACAAGAAGGGGGAGGGGAAAGGAGGAACAAGGTGGCTGGGAGAACAGTTAGGCAGGTCTGCATGGGCTAAGTGGGACTGAGGTAAATAATGATGTATGCAAAACCTTGGAACAACAGGGCTCTGGGATACAGGGATTGAGAGGCATGGATTGAATGGGTAAAAGAGGGGAAATAATGTTAAGATGCTTGGCTGTCTTTTGAATCTTGGTTTCCCTGGCATACCATTATAAAATAGACACTTGAAGGGGAGAGAAAGGAATAGCCAGAAGCATACAGAAAATTTGTAAGTCCGTCTTAAGTCTATAATTGATTGGAATACCTAAAATGGGGCTACAACTTACCCAGTGAATGAGGCTTCCTGCAGAGCCATTGAATTGCAGAAGATCATAGGAGGAATCCTGAACCTCATCCAGAATCTTCTGAGGTGGGAAATCACCACTTGAAAGGATAAGCAGACCAGCCTAGAGTGACTAAAAGAACAGAAGATACTTCTCGAAAGAAAGACCAACAGGAAAAATCAAAAACAATAATGGCAGTCTGACTGACTACTACAAGAACAAGCAAGTTGCTCACCCAGGAGCCATCAAGGCAAGTGTTTGGGTCCCCTCAGGACAAACCCCCTTCCAAGACTAAGACTCAAGGGGAATACACAAGCAGGCATGTGGTCTGACTGGTGACCATGTTGGTCACCGATACGGGGAAGTGAGGGTAAAACAGCGATGAAGTTGTGAGCTAAGTCCGACCACGTTCAACAGACTCCTGTGAACCCGGGTGGAGATCTGGTTGGCCAGCAGTATGGCAAGACCTGGGGACTCCTAGACCCAGAGTCAGTGACATAGCCACAAAGACTAGAGTGGAGAGTGAAGTGTTCAGCTAATAAGAAGTGAGGGGAGATGCACAAGAATACCCACACTTGCAGATAATACCCACTTGACCTGGATTTAATGGTTGGATGATCAGAACTCAACTAGAGGAAGAAAGAAGAAGAAGAAAAAAAGAGTATTCTGATACAATTTGATGAACTCGACCTACACCTATGGATGTAGTAGCTCAAAAGAGGGAACAAATTTTTACAGCAAGGATCATTCCCACCCCCTTGGTACACAGGGTAGACAGGGATGGGCAATTTAGACATTGGCTACCCAAAATGGGGGGGGGGGCACAAAGGTAAGAAGTGACTGGCTTACACGCTTTCAAGAGGGATCCTAGATCCAGAGGGTGTGGAGGAAGGTAGAATCTCCACTGGGTAGTATCCAATCTGTCTGGGCGGGGTTGATGAAAGGAAATGGGAATAGGACTCTTGTGGTATAATAATGAATAATTGCTATCAGAACTGACAGTGAGGGTGGGAAATGTAAATGTAGACATTTTGTAGCAAAAGGAGGGGAGTAGTTGACTTTGCAGTCCAGGAGCGGAGGTCCCTGGGACCATCAAGGGAAAAGGGCAGAGTGTGGGACCTTACCCAGAGAAGCAGTGATGCCAGAGATGGAGGCAGTGACACCAGAGATGGAGGCAGAGATGATGACATGGAGAAATGGAGCAACTGGGGACTCTATACCCAGGGAGGGAGAGGGGCTGTGTGCTGATGACCAAGGGGCAGGCTTGTGGGAGGTACCCTTTGGTTGTGTGATGATTAATGGAGGGGATTGCAATCATGGTAATGAAATGTAATATGATGAATGTAAAGCTAATGTTCTTCCATATAAACTATCACATAATTTACAACAAAAACTTAAAAATAAAGATTTGCCATTCAAGCTCACCAGCTACTCCTTGGAAATCCTATACAGGGTCGCTATGGGTCAGAATTGATTCAACGGCATTCAACAACAACAACAGCACACAGTCTACAGTTAGGTTAACCAACTTTGCTTCAATATCAGGAACAGCTCTGTCTTGATAGTCCACAAACAGCATTTTTTCTAACCTGAAGTACCTACCCCATCTTCAAATCCTAGCCATTTTCTCAGGCCTAACTCAGATCAGATTTACTTTTTTCAACATCCGCTTTGAAATGAGATGTTGTTGTTGGTAAGTGCCCTCAGGTAGATTTCCACTCAGCAACCCTGTGTAGGGCTTCCAGTGAGCAGCTGGTGGGCAGCACGGTAGAGGGACTGGCATAAATTAATCAGTCAGATAGCCCTGAGCTTCAATTCTATCTCTGTCAATTGTTTAAGACAGTGATTTGGAAGAAATTACCACCTCATTGTGCCTATCTGTGGAACCTGTACACATAAGCAAAGGGTAATTAAGAGGAGTAAGTGAGATAATGCAAGCCAACTGCTAAACCTATATATTCTTGTCCTACAACACCAGCAGGGCTCCTTAAACCTATACCCAGCACACAATGAACACTCTAGAAGCATCAGGTGTCATCTGCTTTTCCCTGACCAGTCCCCTTCCTACTAATATTATTTGGCAATTCCTACATGTCACATAATGTATCTATTATATACCATCTTATATTATTTTCACTTGCATGATTTCAGGACTTGATTATGTCTCTCCAAATAGATTGCTTATATACTCTGGAACCAGGAATTTATTCATTCAACATGTATTTATTGTGTATTGACTGTTAGCATTAGGCTAGGTCGCCTGGATGGGATATGCACAGATATGTCAAACATGGCCCCTGACCTCTAGGAATTTACAAGGTAGTGAGGCAGATAAAGTGTAATGTAAGTACAGAATGACTTGTGTCATAATGTAAGTACAGAATGACTTGTGTCCTTGGAAAGGTATAAGAGTCCAAAGACAAGAAGAACCCCTTTTCCTGGGTGACTCAGAAAGATTCAGGAAAACTCTAGGTCTTATAGAGATTGTTGTTGTTGTTGTTGTCAGGTGCCATCGAGTCGGAACCG
>NW_006408601.1:2117356-2124822 GCF_000296735.1 Chrysochloris asiatica
AAGAATGTTGTTTATTGGTCCAGTGGTGAGGATTTTTGTTTTCTTGACATTGAGATGTAATCCATATAGAAGGCTGTGCTCTTTAATCTTATAGAGATAAGGTGAGGAAAATGGCCAGGGAAGCCTTTATAGGAAGATGGAACCGCTTGGACAAGAACCTGGAGTTAGGAGAATAGTAAGTTTATATGGAGCATAAGAACGCAGTATAACTTAGGGTATGTTAAAGGCAACAGTGAGGTATGTTTGGAGGGCAGAAAAGGGCCTTGAGTTTAAGGTTAAAGAAGTTGTACTTCATTCTACGGGAGGCAGGGAGCAACTGAAGACTTGAGCAAAAGCAAGACTTGTTCAAATATGTGCATCTGGAAGGTAAGTCCAGAAGGATGCAGGAAGATCACTTACGAGAACACACAGTAATTCAGGCCAGAGATGGAAGGGGTTAAACTAGGACAGCAGCTGTGACGATGGGAATGGCTGTGGGTGAGACCCCGTGAATGTGGAGAGGGCATGGACCACAATGAGGAATGTCTTTTGTCCCCTACTGTCTCTTCTTCAAACAGCAGCCAGAGGGACCCTCTCAATTGGATACGAGATCTTGCCATCTTCTGTTCAGACTCTCCACATGTACAGCTAATGATGTTCATTATGCTCACCATGCTCTTCAGCCATCACCATTAACTCTTCCTGAACTTTGTCTTTACCCTTAATAGGTATTTGATAACAAAAAAAAAACATTATAAAGTTAAAAGACAGGTTAAAACTTGAAAAAAAAATTAAAAAGTTCTATAACAGACAAGGAGCTCTGGTAGCGTAGTGGTTACGAATCGGGCTGCGAACCTTAAGGTCGGTGGTTCGAAACTACCAGCCGCTCCGCGGGAGAAAGATGAGGCTTTCTACTCCTGTAAGGATTTACACCCTCGGAAACTCTGTACAGGGTCACTATGGGTCGGAACCAACTCGAAGGCACTTCGCAACAACAACAATAACAGACAAAAGACTAATTACGTGTACTATTTTAAGTCATTTGTTGTTATTGTTGTTGTTATGTGCTGTGGAGTTGGTTCCGACTCATAGCGACCCTGTACAGGGTTTCCAAGGCTGTAAATCTTTATGGGAGCAGAAAGTCTCATCTTTCTCCCATGGAGCAGCTGGTAATTTCGAACTGCTGACCTTGATGATAGCTGCCCGATTCGAAATTTTAAGTCATTACAAGTAAGTAAAAAGGAATTCAACACCCCAGTAAAAATGGGTAATGAATATCAGTAACAGTTCAGAGAAGGAAAACAAATGATAATTAAATATGAAAAATTATTCAACCTCAACGGCAACAAAAGATAAACAAGTTTTTGACCTAATTAGATAACAAACATTAAATACAGTGCTAATACCCACTCATGGCTATTGAGTATCGGACACTCTTATGTTCTATTGATAGCAGGGCAGGATAAATGGTCGGGACATTTTTAGAAGATAATCTGGCAGCTGTCAAAATACAAAACGGGATACCATTTAATCCAACAACTGCACTTGTAGACATCTATCCCAGAGAAGTTTTTGCTGTTGTTATGTGTGTAGAATTGGTTCCAAATCATAGCTACCCTGTATAGGATTTCTGAGGCTTTAAATCTTTGTAGAAGCAGAGTGGATGGTGGACTCAAACCGCTAAACTTGTGGTTTGCAGTCCAGTGCTTATCGTAGGAGCCACTGTACAGCTACTTAGATATGTATGTAAGGAGGCTTATCCCAGCCTTGTTCTGACAAAAAAAAAAAAAGGCAGCAGAAATGACCATCAAGAGATGGATTTAAAAATGGTGATAAAAATATATAAATGAGTTAATAACCAGTCATTAGAAATCAAAGTTGTATTCTTTATACTAACATGAAAGGGAATATGAGAGATAGTAATAAAAAATAAAATTATTAACAGCATTATAGTAAGATCTTGTTGTTGTTGTTGTTTTAACTTTCTAATAGGAGTCCTGGTGTAGTGCTGTAGGATAGGCACTGAACTGCTGACCGCAAGGTTGGTGGTTCAAATCCACCCCATACAGGAAACCCCACACAGGGTCGCTCTGAGTCAGAACTGACTCAGCAGTGCACAACAACAACAACAACAATTGTATACAATACAGTTGTTTTCTCATGGAAAACAACGGTCACCTGGAATCATGAGACTAGGAGGGTCTTTTACTTTGTGAGCCTTTGTCATGTTTCTTCACGTTTTTCTAGGAGTGTGATCTGATTTCTGTAATAAAAGAAAAATATGGAGAAATGTGAGAAAAAATCAAAGTGTTTCTAGAGTCCAGAGGGAGGGCAACTGAGAGATTGGAAAAAGCACCATAAAGGAGGTGACCTATGAAAAAGTGACCACGGCTTTGTTTAGTGGAGGCGGGGATGAGAGGCATCGCCAGACTGGGGGAGGTGGGCATTTGGGAGGCAATGTCAGGTACCCACCTGTCAGTGGTGGGATAGACACAGAGGCTCTGAGTTTATGAAATCATCAACTCCTCCAAGTTCCAAGTAGAATGTTGATTTAAAAGACTACATTCACTCATTAAAAATATTTATTGAACATTTACTGTGTGTTGGGGATACAGTAATAAATAAAAGGCACATGGATTCTCTTCTGTTTCATTTGCTTTGAGTCTAATGGGAGAGACAGATGAAAAAATAAGATAAAATAAAATAGTTTGCAAGTGCTTTGAAGAAAATATCAACTGTGTTGAAATGGACAAAGTGGGGAGACCAGGTCTTGGAAGGTCTCTCTGAGGCAGTCTGTTTGAGCTGAACCAGAAGGATGCAAAGGGACAAGCTTAATGAGGGGATTGGAGTGAAGGGAAGGCTTTCTAGGCAGAGAGAACCACACATGCACATTGAGGAGAGGAAAGGCTTGTGTGGAAGGAAAGTTATGTGACTGTTTTCCAAAATAACATTGAGACTTTACTTTCCATGATATCCCTCTATAGCCCCCAACCCTGCTGAGCACCCTGTGTGTCCTTGTGCAAAAACTTGATAACTTGTTGGCTTGCTGTATTAAATGGCATTTACCATTTCTGTGGTGGTTGTTAACTTCTGTCCAGTTGGCACCGAACTCATGGCAACCCCATGCACGAGGGAACTAAATACTGCTTGGTCCTGTACTGTCTCTATGATTGATTGTGATCCATAGGATGTTCTTTTTTTTTTTTTTTTGATCCATATGCTTTTCACTGTCTAATCTTTGGAAGTACATCTCCAGGCCTTTCTTCCTAGTCCTTCTTTAGTCTGGAAACTTCCTAGTCCTTCTTTAGTCTGGAAATCTATTCAGCATCATGGTGATATATACATTGGCCAGGAGTGGGTCTATCTATCACATGGAAGGTGAGAATTCTATTACTGAGCCATCAATGTCACCTTAAATTTTTTATTAATTGCTTAATCTTGTAGTATTTTGGAGTGCAGTGGCTCCAGATGGTAAGCACAGGACTTCGAACCACAAGGTCCATTGTTGGAGCCTGCCAACCCCTTCACAGGAGAAAGATGAGACTTTCTGATTGCTCAAAGATTTAAAGCCTTGGAAACTCTGTACATGGTTGCTATGAGTCGGAACCGACTTGAGGGAACTTAACAACAACAATCTTGCATTCTAATCCTCACTAGGTTTTTCGCTGTCTCTCTTCTTTCCGTGTGTGTGTGTGTGTGTGTGTGTGTGTGTGTGTATGAGAGAGAGAGAGAATCTTGGAGTACAATATCTAAAATGTAAACATGGAAATTAGCATCCCCTGAAATTCTTACCATTTTGAAACAGAATACCATAAGTCTTGTTACTAGAAGTCAGACTGAAATGCAAAATGCTGCAAGGAGAGAAAGCTTCAAGTCTGACCCTTGCAGCTTCTTATAAACTTAAAGCCATTTGTCTGAATAGCAAAGAATATAACAGTTGATGTGTAAAATTAAACAATGTCATTTTTTGGAAGTCAAAGATGGAGCAGATAAAGTTCCTGCCTTCGGGGAGCTTACATTCTAGTGGGAAAGAAAGTTCATGGAACATCCCATACAAGGGAGTAAGAAGGGAAGCATATATACAGAAGATGGAAACAGGCCAGAGCGCAATGAGGTCTGTAGGTTGTGGATATTGGAGTCCTCCTACAAAAAGGAGACGTTTGGGGGGCTCCTTATACATAAGGACAGGGAATTGTCAGCAGGGGACAGCAGTCCAGATGGAAGGAACAACGCACATAAAGAAAGCAAAGCTGAAAGCACACAATGTTTCCAGGAAATAATCAGCAGAGAACTGTGGTTAGAGGATCAGGGTGTGGCTGGTGATGAAGCTGAAAGTTAGGCAAAGAGTCAAGGAGTGAAGGGCCTTATGTGACCTACTAAAAACTTTGGAATTTCTCCTGTAAATGGGAGTTGGGGAGGCGGGGGGAGGGGCGGTTTCCTCAAAGGCTTTTAAGGTGAGAGGTGATCAGAACAGAGTTTAGGAAGATCACACTATGAATGCTGTAAGGAGGGTGGACAGAGGGACATGCCTGGGGACAAATAGACCAGATTGTACTCTTGTCTCTAGACACTCTGATTCCTTCCCCATTGTTCCCACCCACCCTAGTCTGAGTTCTGTAGACCAGTGGCTTTCAATGGGGCATGGGGACAATCAAACATCACTCCCTGCTCTTCTGTCATATCAGGGCAGTCTTTCCACATTCATTTCTGCCAGTTGCTCCAGGGATGACAGAGAGATGGGGACAGGTGGGGCACTGTCCTCAGGAAGCCCCAGGCACCTCCCCACACCCGTGCTTAGGAGATGTCTATAGGCCCTGAGTGGGATCAGCCTGAGCAAAGCCCTTGCTTCAGACACCTTCCTTAAGGCTTAGTCTTTTCGTACCCAGGAGAGAATCCAGCTTGGTGCTGGGTTATCCCTTACATGGCGCTTTCTCAATGACTTTATATTTCTGAAAGGGAAAGCCTCTGTCATTTCAGAGCTATTTTTCTGGCTACAGATCAACAGTGGCAAACATGGATACTGGGAAGAGGCCCAGAGGCCCAGGATGATGAATATCCTGTCTTGTGAGATGTCAGAACGCATGGATAACCAAACCTCTCAGAGTAGCAAGTAGTGCAGCATGATGCCAGTCAAGAACTTCGAGTCCTCTGGGGCTGAAGACAGACTAAATCAATAAAATTGAATAAAGTAGCTGAAAACAAACCTCCGGGTGGACATTTACTTTCAGGAATGGCTCCCAGTTGGTCTGCCCGAGCTCTTGTTACCCACAGAACTTCCAGAGAGGCACAGCTTATCTCAGGGTTCTTGCTCTGGGCACCAGACCCCATCTGTGACCCTGACCATCTGCAGCCTGGCTGTTTCAGACTGTCACATATCAATGCTTTGTTTATCTTATTGTCAGTCTGTTTTGGAAACACTCTCCTAGACTCCTGTCTGACTCATAGGTTAAGGAGCGTGAGTAATTCTTCTGGAACTCATTTGGAACAGGAGGGAACCCTTCCCATTTAATTTCCGGTCCTAAAAAAAGACAAGATAGTTCACACAGGACGCTACTTAGTTTTCCTCTTCAACAGTTAGCGTGGCCTATCTCTGCTTGGGAAGCTGCCTCTTGAGCTGCAGAGTTTAGAAATGTGAACATTTCCAGCTTTTATTTCAGAATTAGAAACATGATGCCAAAATGCTATTTTGTTGTGATTAGTATTTATTGCTGCTATCATTGTAACTGTCCTTACAAAGGGAACCCAATGGTTTCTCTTAATGAGATCTGAAAATAAAGAGAAATGAACATGCATTTTGTTCTGCGCTTTTTGTTTGGTTTTCTGGGTAGGTAACCTCTCCTTGTCCTTTCCTTGATGTTTTTGGCCTGTCCTTCTAAGCTGTGATGTAAACTTGCTGAAGCCCTTTCACCCCCCAATGGGTGTGGCTCCCTTTGGAATACTTTGGCGTCAACTTCCTACAGCAAAGATGGCAAGAAAGTAGCTCCAGATTCCTTTGTTTCTAAACTAGTTTCAGAGACAACCAGCCCCTTCATGGGACCTGAGTATCTGAGAACTTTCTGGCATTGCCTATATAAGTATTCCAGGATTGTTGGGGGAGCATGGGGACATAGTAAAAGTTCGAGGTCACATCTCAAGGGCAGAGTTATGGCATGCTTTAACATTCTGCTTTACATAGTTACATAGGCATTTTATATAACAAGTATAGCAACTGTAAGAAGGAAAAAAACAATCAAAGCCTAGTTATGTTTGTTTGGAAATAGTCCCTTTTATTTATTTTTGTCTTACTAATTGTGCAAGTTTGAGCAAGTTAATTTCTCTGACCTTACCTGTAAAATGAAGATAATAATACACCCCTTGGAGAGTTGTCGAGCATTACAAGATATATGCAAAAAGACATTCAGCTCTTAACTGGAAGGTTGGAGGTTTGAATCCACCCAGAGATGCCTTACAAGATAGTGTTGGTACTCTACTTCCAAAAGAATCACTCATTGAAAACCCAGTAAGGAAATCTTACCCTGGCTGGACAAGGGTAGGATTGATAGATTGGCATGTCTATGTAGGGTCAGGGAAGGAAACTCAGAAGGCACATTCAGACAGAGAGGAGATGGCATGGCGTCAGGGCCAATAGAGACGAGGAAAAGTTCTGAAGAGGTGGCCAACAATGCTATCAAATGTCTAAAAGAACCCATTGCTTACAAAATGATGATATTGCTTAGCTCAGTGTCCTACCAATTAAAGTCCCAGAACAAGTGTGTTGAGGTGAAAGGGATACTGACAGATGAAATGGTGGAATTAAGAGAGAGCTCTGCCTCAGGGCTTTTCATCTCCCTGTTGCTCTGTGGCTAGTGGTGTTCTTTGGGGTTATCACAGAGAGAACTGAAGAGTAGGGCCCTGGATTTGTATCCTGACCGCTGTGTCTCAGTTTATCTTTCAGGTGAGGTTGATACATCTACCTCTAGGGACTTTGAAGATATGAGGGCACTTCACAAATTTCATGGAAAAGTAGAATAAAGAGATAATTATGCTTTTCCATGATAATTGTGAAGATCTCTCTTACAAGAGAGGAGTTCTGGTGTGGCGCTGTATGATAAACTCTGGACTATTAATTGCAAGGTCAGTGGTTCAAACCCACCAGCCACTCTTCAGAAACCCTGACTCGATGGCACTTAACAACAACTTAAGAGAGAATCTCTATAGAGTCCCAAAACATAATTAGTGCTCAAGAAATGTTCATTCTCTTCCCTCCCAAGGCGTCTCCCTTTTCTGCCTCTTCCCACTTGCATCAGACATTTGAAATTTAGTAGAGCTGTATTAGCTCTTTTAGGAGGATTGGCACCTAACCCTTTCTATGCCATTGGCAACTTCATTTATTATTATTATGCCTTCCTTCTTTCAAAAAAATATTTATTGGCTACCTACTATATGCCCAGTTGCATTTTGAGTACCTTCCAACCTGAGAGGCTCAGTGACAGTGAATAAGGAAGATC
>NW_006408601.1:2125817-2131663 GCF_000296735.1 Chrysochloris asiatica
AGGTAAATAGTATTACTGTTCTAAAGTATCTGGACAAAAACAAGTGGACAGCAGTCATTTACAAACTCCAATGCATATCAGAGTCAGTGGGGTGGGGCAAGAAGGAGGGATGCTTGTTAAAACACAGACTGTTGCGTCCCATTAGTTTCTGAGTTAATAAATCTGAGGTGGGGCCTAGAAAACTGCTTTTCTAAGAAGCTCCCAGGTGCTGATACTGCTACTGGTGGTCCCAAGACTGCACCTTGAGAACTACCTGAATAGAATATTGAGGAGGAAGGGGAGATAGAAGAACCTGATTCCTCTTATTTCTAAGATGCTCTTGACAGAAGAAAGGCTGGGAATATTCCAATGAACGTACAAACTCCGGAGGTTTTGAAGATAGAGGAGTCAGACAGTACAGTGACACCAGCAGCTTCCAGATGCTGGGATGCATGATCGTTCTGCAGGAGCACTGCCCCAGGTGACTGGTTTGGGGGCCCTGGAAGTGGAAGACACTAAGCTGCCACATTGTGTTTCGTGCCAACCGGAATGCTCACATACTTGTACTCTCAGCTGGGTTCTGTGCTTGCTACAGACACTGGCCTCTTGTCCACATTCTTGCACAGACAGGATGGTGAATAGTTCCTCTTCCCACCTCTTTGCTTTCCTCTACTAACACCACTGAAAGACACCTGTGCTATGATGTAAGTGGCTGATCCTTACAGCCTATTCATGAAAGATAGATAAGTGGTTGGTCACAACCAGAGAGGGAAGGCCACTGCTCAACTGGGGCCAAGAGGCTTTGTTTTGGGGGGAAATCCATCCTGGGCTGTCACTGTACAATACTGGTGGCATTGTAGTGATAAGCATTGCATTGCAAACCACAAGATCAGCAGTTCAAACCCCACCAGCCACACCATGAAAGAAAGATGAGGCTTTCTGCTCCAGTAAATATGTCCAGTCTTGGGACCACTGTATAGGGTTGCAGTGAGTCAGAATCGTCTTGATGGCTGTGGGTTGGTGTTTTGTGTGGGTTGTCACTGACTTCTGATGGGAAAGCAGAGCCATGGTTCTCTTTTCTGCAAGGTTCCAAAGCAACAGAAGAAGCACAGCTGGGATGTTCCTTAGAAGTGAGGATGGTGAAACTTTGTCTCGTGTATTTTGGACATCTTACCAGGATGGATGAGAAGGACATCATGTGTGGTAAAGTAGAGGGTCAGCGAAAAAGAGGAATACACACACAGTGGCTGAAACTAGGGGTTCAAGCACAGTAATGCTTTTGCAGATGCACAGGATCAGGCACCCTTTTGTCCTGTGTTTTGTGGATGCATATTTTCAGGTTTTAATATGATGTCTGACACCTGACGGACTTCAGTGACTCGATGGTGGTACATGTAAGGGACTATGGGTGCCTAATTTTTGTGGTTTAGAAAGACCAGAGAATTGACTTCAATTCAGGTCACTATGAGTCAGAACAGACTCAACGACACCTACCAAGAATGATGCATTCTATAAAGTAGCCAAAACTACCAAATGAATGAACATTGAACCATTGCTCCTAGGGGAAATGTAGATCTAGGTTCCTGTGAACCTCTGGTCACAACACTTTCATCAACTAATGAATACATAACCCTGTCTTATATGTTCCTGCTTAAAGACATGTTATTTAATATATGAGTATATTATAATGTAGATTTCTGGTCTGACACTGTAGGACAAGCACTGGACTGCTAACAGCAAAATCAGTGGTTCAAACCCATCAGCCGCTCCTTGGAAACCCTTTACAGGGTTGCTATGAGTCAGAGCCAACTCACTGGCACCTAACAACAACATACTGTATTGATTTGTTTAACATTGAACTCCCAGGCAGCAGCTCTAGAATGCAACCCGAAGCAGTTTATCTAACGCAAGCATTTTCTCCTTAAGGTACATCACAGCTTTCTTGCTTTCAGGCCACTAGGCAACATTTCTGCACTACGCTTGGGGATCATTTTAAAAAGCAAAATCGTCAATGAAAAAGCACAGAAAATGAGAAAAATATGACACCAAATATACTGCAAAAAGGACACTTGTGTACATTATGAGAGAGACAAGACAGAGCACTGCCTTATTCAACTCAAGGTGGGAACATGCACATTGGGCGACTCAGATTTTTTGCTATTCTGTGAATGTCCTCAGATAACCACGAGGGTGCTGGGAACACTGATTTTGGGGTAACAAATGTTAGCTAGACAAATTCTCAGAGGAGTGCAGTGGCTCTGTACAATAAGCACTGGAGTGTGAACCACAAGATCAGTGGTTTGAGCCCACCAGCTGCTTGTGGAAGAAAGATGAGTCTTTCTAGTCTGGTGAAGATTTACAGCCTCAGAAACCTTATACAGGATCGCTATGAGTCAGAACTGATTCAATGGCACACAACAACAATAGGCAAATTCCCAAATATGAAATCCTGGAATAATTGTTGTTGTCGTTCAGTGCCGTCGAGTTGGTCCCATACCATAGCAGCCCTATATAGGATTTGCGAGGAGCAATTGACAAGTTTGAACTGCCAACCTTGTGGTTCAAACAGATTTTGCAGTCCAGTGCATTAACCCACATAACCACTCCAGGACTCTCCTCGAATAATAAGGATTGACTATATCTCATATAAGGAGCTCTGGTAGTGTAGTGGTTACAAGTCAGGCTGCCAACCTCAAGGTCAGCAGTTGGAAACTACCAATGGTTCCGCAGGAGAAAGATGAAGCTTTCTGCTCCCGTAAAGATTTACAGCCTCAGGAACCCTGTGCAGGGTCATTATGAGTCAGAACCGACTCCATGGTACTTAACAACAACATATCTCATATGGAGTCTCGGTGTGGTGCTGTGGGTTAATGTGCTGAACTGCAAAGTCAGTTTGAACCATAAGGTCTGTGGTTCAAGCTCACCAACTGCTCCTTGGAAACCCTATATAGGGTCGCTGTGTGTTGGAACCCACTAGCTGGCACTTAACAACAATAGCAACATATCTCATAAAAGGAGCTCTGGTAGCATAGTAGTTAGGAGTCAGGCTTCAAGTTCAGCAGTTTGAAACTACCAGACGAGACTTTCTGCTCCCATAAAGATTTACCGCCTCGGAAACCCTGTACAGGGTCGCTATGAGTAGGAAGTGAGTCTATAGTACATAACCACCACCACCACCACCATATCTCATACAGAAGTCCTGATGTGGCACTGTAGGATAAACACTGGACCACAAGATTGGTTTGAACCCTAAAGTCAGCGTTCAAACTCACCAGCCACTTCTCAGAAACTCTAGACAGCAGTTAACAACAACGTATCTCATATAATATTTATATGTCTATTGACTGCCAGACTAACTGATTGAATAAATGGATGTTTTAAAATGAATATGAAAATGTACATGGTGCTAGGAAAAACTATCAAAACTGATACTATGTATAGATGTTGAAAATTGGCAGTAAACACTCGTGTACAGAGATGGACTTAGAGTCTTAATAAGTATAAAAGTTTAGCAAAAGTATAAATGTTTGCTACATAGAAACTATTCAATAGAATAAAGCAAAATGAAAACTTGAAATTGATTGGGTTAGACAAAGTGAAACTGGTAACTGAAGTTAATTATAATGTTTTTGGCTATTTTAAGAGCCTGTGAGATGTTTCAGAATCACAGTGACCCTATATAGGGTTTCCAAGGAGCAGCTAGTGGGTTTGAGCCACCGACATTATGGTTAACAGTCCACTGCTTATCCTATATAGCACCATACCAGGACTCCAGAACAAATGTAGAAGAATAAAAAATCTACATTGACCATATAAATCTTTACCAAAATGGCTACAAAATACAGCAAAAAAAAAAAAGTCTTGTGCAGTCTTGTGCATTCATTATAATAATTGCTTAATATTTATACCCAATTCCTAAGCAGCAAAATACTATTTTGCATATCACTTCATATATACTAAATTGACTTCAGTAAACTTGTCTTGTTACAACATTAAACTGTTCAATGGTGTTTTTCTCAGGTCAAAGAAACTGAAGACTAAGAAAAAATCACTTTTTAATCTTGATAATTAGAATGTCATGGTGAGCTTTTAAAACTCTAATTCAGTAAAATGGGTATATAGGAGGATAAGGACTTCATAATAAAGAATTGTTGGTAAGTGCCAAGGAGGAGTCGGTTCTAGCTCAAAGTGCCTCTCGTTTCAGAGGCTTTAAAACTTGGAGGGAGCAGAAAGCCTTATCTTTCTCCCACAGAGTGGCTGGTGGGCTCAAAGCTTGGACTTTGAGGTTTGCAGCCCAGCGCTTATCGTAATAGGAGGTCACAAACACA
Source organism: Chrysochloris asiatica (assembly GCF_000296735.1). NCBI lineage: Eukaryota > Metazoa > Chordata > Mammalia > Afrosoricida > Chrysochloridae > Chrysochloris > Chrysochloris asiatica. The sequence continues at coordinate 2,130,125 of NW_006408601.1, forward strand.
ATTTTTTGAGAAGTATGTCGACAAAATGCTGTGTGAGTGATAATAGCAAATTTTGTCAAACAACGAATGAACGTATCTATAGAAAAAGACTTCCACTGATTCGAGTCACATACCACCATATTTAAAATGGTTTGTACACCAAATGCCAGGCTTTCTTCAAGCTGAAGTCCCACAGTTTTTGTGTTTTCTACATTCTGTCAAGTAAATGTTCAAATATATATGAAGCTCATTTTAATGTTTCACTTTAATAATGGCCTCTTTGCCAAGGGGTTCTAAACCTATTCTTTTAAATAGAATTTTTTTTTTTTTTTTAATGTTGTAGCTTTTTAAAAAATGTCACCAGTTGCCCTCAAATTGATTCTGCCTTTTGGCAACCCCACATGAGACAGAATAGAACTGAGCTCCATAGGGCCTTCAATAGCTAATATCTTTCAACTAGATTACCTGGGTTTTCTTTTGAAGCACCCCTAGGTGGACCAAGCCTACCAACCATTTGCATTAACTGGGCACTGCATTTTCAAATGTTGGCACTTTTAAAGGGACACCCTTGTGAGAGGAAGAACACTTCAATAAATCAGATTCTAATGGCCCAGGCAGGACAGAGCAAGCTGGACTCAGTCATTGTTGAATGAGGCTCAAAAACAGTATTGCACAGGAAATGGGATGAGAGCAAATTTCAAAGCACAGCAAAAATTCTCATTAATGCTGAACATGGAAGTCGCACTTCAGCTTAAAATTTGCTGAGACAGAAATTTAAAAAACCAAACAAACACAAGGCCCGTTGGGTCTTCATGTATTAAAAAAAAAAAAAAAGAATGATGTGTTGTTCTATGGGATTCTATGATAATCAGGTTTGGCTGCTTATTTTTCAAGGAGATTTAATCTTCAGATTCATTCTCTTGGTAAGCTCATCTAGGGCACTCTCCCCAGTGTGTTCAAGGACTTGCCTACCCACAGAAACTTGGAGAGGGAAGCTTTTCAGCTTAAAAAAAAGAAAAAAGAAAAGCAATTCTGCATTGCAGTTAATGGCCTCTCATGGATTGATTTGTAAGGAATAAGCACAGTTGAGAAGAATGGTTAGTAACTAATCAAGAACAAATCTAAAACACTACTTATGTTATTTTTGTTCGTTTGTTTCTCTACTCTTGTTTTTTTTAAGAGAAAATGCACTTTTCTGGTTCAGCTAAGTTTATGGACCCTTTGCCTCCTTGCAGAGTAAAAAGCAAAATGGTATGTTGGTCTACATTTTCAAAGACTGTGGTCCTAATATGTTAGAGTCATATCCTATTTTCCAGCCTTGATTAATCTGTAACTTTCAAATGCAGTGAATTGCAAATAGTCATTTATAAGGTGATCCTTTGGAAGTCTGAAAATACTTTATAATGGATTGCCAGAAAAAACAAATCTGTATTGAAAGAGGTACAACCAGAATGCTCCTTAGAAGCCAAGGTGGCCAGACTTTGTCTCTCATACATTGAACATGTACAACATACTTGATAAAGTAATGGAAAAGTACACCATACTTGGTAAAGTGAAGGG
>NW_006408601.1:2135578-2141191 GCF_000296735.1 Chrysochloris asiatica
ACTACAAACCACAGGTTGGTGGTTCAAGCCCACTAGCTGCTCTGTGGGAAAAAGATGAGACTTTCTGCTCCAACAAGAATTTACAGCTTCAGAAACCCTATACAGGGTCACTACGAGTCAGAACCGACTCGATGACACTTAACAACAAGAACAGGATTACAAAGTATCAGAGTGGTGTTAAAAAGAACAAAAATATTTGAAGCCTAGGTTGAGTCCAGATTCAAGTGGGAATGTACCCACCTTAGAAGGTTCTGGATGGGGTTCTGGATTCCACCTAAGATCCTATACAGTACAAAGGCTCCACAAGAAGCCTATTTCACTGGGGAAGTTCTAGAACCCCTGTTAGGTATTCTAACCATCAGCTTTGTGATATTGGGCAAATTAAAATATCTCTGAACCACAGTAGCCTCACCCATAAAATGGGGACATTTATAGCAGGAGTCCTGCTATAAAGATAGAAGGATGGGTTGAAAACCAAGATTTTGAAGCCGGATGTCTGGGTATAAATTCTTTCTTTATTTTTTTCTTTATGGGAAACATTTTTGTTTTGTTTTGTTTTAAAAGCTTTTATTGTGCATTGAGTGATAGTTTGCATAGAACAACATCAGTTTTGCACTCATCCTATCAGTATTTCATATCAGTGCTATGATTCCAATCCCCTCCATGCATCACCATTCAATAGTATTTGCTTCTATTCCTGCTGATTTTGTTTGTTTGTTTGTTTCAATGTACACAAAAAGACTCAGGGGTATATAATCATTTAAGTAATCCAAGGGGACACTCTGCAAGCCTGCTTCAAGGCCACCAGCACACAGCCTTTCTCTCTCCATGAGTCTAGAGTCTTCAGCTGCTCTATCACTCAATGTCATCATCTCTACCTTCATCTCTGGTGTCACGTTTCTCTGGATAGGGTCCCACATTTCACTCATGCTCCCTTGATGGTCCTAGAGTCCTTTGTTCCTGGACTATAAGATTAACTACTCCCCCCTTTTATGTTACAAAACTTCTACTTTTATGGTTGTGACAATCGTAATTAGTCATAACAATTACTCACTGTTGAATCCTAAGAATCTTATCCCCATCTCCTTTCACCAGTCCCATCTAGACAAGAAGAAAACTATTCAGTGCAGAGTCTACCTTCCCCACAAACTCTGAAACTAAACTTGAAAACTTATAGGCCAGCCACTTTGTGCCTGTATAGCCACCCCATTTTAAGTAGCCAATGTCTAAGTTGCCCATCCCTATCAACCCTGTGTAGAGGAGATATGTTTGATCCCTGATGTGAAGACACCTTCCCTCTCAGTTGGTATTTGAGCTACTACATCTATAAGTATAGGTCAAGTTCATTAAATTGTGGCAATTTACACTTGTTTCCTTTATCAAAATTTGTTATCTTCCTCTATTTGAGTTCTGGTCATCAAACCATCAAAGTTAGGTCAAATGGGTGCTATCTGCAAGTTTGGGCATTCTCATGCATCTCCCCTCACTTCATATCAGCTGGATGCTTCACTCTCAGCTCTAGCCTTCTGTGGCTATGTCCTTGTCCATGGGCTCAGGAATCCTCAAGTCTCACCACACTTCGGACCAACCAGCCTTTCCTCTTTTCTCTCTCATCTCCAGGTCAATGGGGGTCTATGGAATGTGATGGAATTCAGCTCATATTTTCATTGCTGCCTTTCCCCCTTCTTCTACTTACCAGTAGACCAACGTGGTCATCAGCAAGCTTGCTTACATGCCTGTTTGTGTGTTCCCTTTGAGTTTCAGTCTTGGAGTGGCGGTTTTCCTGAAGGGACTTGATTACTTGTCCTGATGGCTACCTGGCACACAACTTGCTTGTTCTTGTAGTGGCCAATCAACTGCCATTTCTGTCTTTGATTTTTCTTGCTGGTCTTTCTTTCAAGAAGTATTTTCTGTTCCTCTAGCCACTCCAGACTGGTCTCCACATCACCCGAACTATGATGTGTGTATCCCCTAACCTGTGCTCTACTATCCCCTCCCTCCCACTCATGATAGCCAACAAGAATTTTTTTTTCTTTCTTTTACTATGGGTATCTTTTCTTAAACTTCATATTTTTAAAGTTTCCATGTTCTTCTTGTATTTTCATTTTCTTGATATGTTGTGAAGTTATTTTCTTTGAGGTTACCCTATATTCTATTAACCTTTTCCTCCATTTAAAACAGTCTATTTTACCCTGCAATCTACCTGACCTCCTTACCACCTGGATCTCTGTTCCTATGTTTTTACTTTTTTCACATTGTAATAGTTTTGATCATAGACTGGCCTCCCAAATACTCTGAATTCATTCTCATAGCTTTGTTCTGTTCTCAACTCTTCCATCTGTTGATTCAGTTCCAGGTGGTGCTTCCACATATGCCAATCTCTGGTTGTTCTCTGTTCTTGTTGGTTCTCAGTCCAAAGAATTCCCTTGGGGATGTTTTGAAGCACCAGGTTGGCTTCGACAAGGTCCCTTAGCTTCTATTTATCCTGGAATGCTTTTATTATACCATTGTATTTGATTGACAGCTTTTCTGGGCAGAGGATTTTTGGTTGGCAGTTTTTTTTTTTCATTCAGGGTTTTATATATGTCTCCCGATTGCCTTCTTGCCTGCATGGTTTTTGCTGAGAAATCAGAGCTTAATCTGATATGGCTGCCTTTATAAGTAACACTTATCTTTTCCCTAGCTGCTTTCATGATTTTGACTTTATCTTTGATTTTGGAAAGCTTGATTATAATATGTCTTGGTGATTTTCTTTTGGGGTCTGTCCTTCCTGGGGTTTGTTGGGCTTCTTGAATGCTTATCTTTTCATTTTTCTGGATGTTAGAGAAATGTTATTCCAGCAGCTTTTCAACTATCTCCTCTGTGGACTTCTGTGATTCTTCTTGTTCCAGAATGCCCATAATTCTCAAGTTATTCCTCTTCATGTTGTCCCACATGAATCTTAGACTGTCTTTCAATTTTTTTTTAATCCTTTTTTCTGCTTAGTCTCTTATCTTAGCAGTATTGAAAGATTTGTCTTCCAGCTTACCCATTCTGGCTTCCATCTCTTCAATTCTCTTTGCCCTTTCAGTGTATTGTCCATTTCTGATATTTTATAATTAATCATTTGTACTTCTTTTTGCAAGTTTTTTTATTATTTGTGGTGCTATTTCTATCTTATTTGATTGTTCCTGTAGTGCTTTCCTGACTTCTTCCTTATTTTTCTCAACCCTTCTTTGGAACATTTGGATGCACCTCAATATCATTCTCCCGAATTCCTTCTCAGGTTCTTCAAAAACTTGCCCTCCTTCCAATGGGAAGTCTAGGTCTACCTGCAGCTCATTTGTTTCAGTTACTCTATCTTGTTTCTGGACATGTGCCAAAATCTTCAACTGTCTCTTGGACATCTTCAATAATTAAATGTGGTTTCAATAATTAGATGAATGTATGTTGATATAGTATAAGCTTTCTGATTGCCTTCAAGTAGATGTGATCAGGAGATGGGCTTTCATTTTCACTTTTCTTATTACTTAACTCAGAGTAACTGTAGCAGGTATTGGATGGTATATAGAAGGTGGTATTGGCTCTTGAGTGTATGGTGGGATTTTATAGGGTGTGATTGTGGCTTGACTATATGACCACAATTGCTATCTCTTCTTGGATGAATGTAGGGAGAGAAAGAACACCCTACCTAAAGGTAAAAGGGGAATAAACAATACAAAAAATAAAACCACAATAGCAAAAAAAAAACAAAAAACTTAGATTGGATACTACAATTTATTATAATCACCCACATACAAAGAAAACCATATCAAAATATGAGTATAGCTTTAATGCCCCTCGCTCAGCTGGCTGGAGCCGTTCTTGGAGATTGTACCATTTTAAGCAGTTCCTATTGACCTCTCCCCCTTCTTAGATTCTGTGTGCTGTGGTCTTTGCTGAGCAGATCTGCGCACATATGTAGTAGAACCCTCTGGGTGTGAGGGTAGGGTGTCCATTCACTCAGGCACTCCCTCTCATCACCATAGTGGCAGTTCACAGATAGTGAGAGACCAATGAACAGGAAGAAATGTTCACAACTTTACCTCCAACAATTGGTCAGACTTCTGCAGTGGGAATGCTCCTCTGATTCTGCTCTGTCACACCCAAGATGGCTGCTCTGGTACCTGTTGGCCGCTGCAGATCAGAAAACACCACCTTTCTTGCTTCTGCTACACATCCTACTAGCAATAAGCCTTCAATCCTTCTAAATATTCCTTTATATGTAGTTCAGAGTTCTGGGACTGTCCCCTGATCCTGCTTCATCTGGTATTCTGTGTTATTACTGTCGGGGGTCTGCACTGTGCTTTTCCCTAATCCGCCATTCAGCCCCATCCCCTGGATATAAATTCTTGCTTGGCCATTTACTTGCTGGATTCTTTGGGCAAATTTGTTAAGTTCTCTGTGCATTCATTTTCTTGTCTGTAAAATGAAAAGAACAATAGACACTTACATCTGGAATTGTGCCATCAATTGTGTTAGGCCAAGTCAACACATAAAACATTTATAATAATATGTATCATATAATAAGTACTGCAAAACTGCTAGTTATTACTATTAGACATACTTCCTATCCCTTCTCAAACAACAATAATAAACTGTGTCTTAATAACCAAGCGCTGCTACAACAGAAACACCACAGTAGATGATTTTAAAAACCAGAAATATGTTTTCTCACAGTTTCGAAGTCTGAATTCAGTTACTGGCTCTAGTGGAAAGCTTTCTTTCACTCTGACAGCTCTGGAGGAAGGTCTTTGTCTCTTCTGAGCATCTATTCTTCCTTCATCTCTGCTTTTCTCCCTAGCTTGTTTAATCTCCTTTGAGTCCTGGTATGGCACTGTTGGTTAATGTGCTGGACTGCAAGGTTGGTTTGAACCTAAAGGTCAGCATTTCAAGCTTACCAGCCATTCCTCAGAAACTCTATACAGGGTTGCTATGAGTCACAACAATAACAACAACAATATATCTCAAAAGAAATGGACTTCAAGCACACCCTATGCTAATCCTGCCTCATTAACATAACAAAGACAACCCATTCTCAAATAAGAATAAGAGTAAACTCAAATTAGAATAAACTCCCATTGAGTAGATTCCAATGCATGTGACCTTTATGGGACAGAGGAGAACCTCTCCATAGAGTTTCCAAGGCTATAAATCTTTGCAGAAGTAAACAACCTTGTCTTTCTTTTCTCCCTTAAAGCAGCTGGTGGGTTCGTTCTATAATCTTCCAGTTTGCAGCCCAATGTCTAACCCACTGTACCACCAAGACTCCTTTACCACGGACATAGAGGTTAGAATTTACAACACATTTTGGAGGGACACAATTCAGCCCATAATATTATCCTAAATATATACACAGATATATAGATATGTATTTTGTTGTTGTTAAGTGCCATCGAGTTGGTTCCAAACCATAGCAACCCTGTATAGGGTTTCCAAGGAGTGGCTGGTGAGCTTGAACCACCAACCTTGCAGTTCAAACTGACTTTGCAGTCTAGCACATTAACCCACAGTGCCACACCAAGACTTCATGTATATATAGTGAGAGAGAGAGAGAGAGGGAGCAAGAGAGAAAGAGAGAGACTTCTGGTGTGG
>NW_006408601.1:2141574-2243836 GCF_000296735.1 Chrysochloris asiatica
ATATATATATGTATATAATTTAGGAAATTGATTTGGCTCATAGAGATTTGTCATTATATATGGAAAAGAAATTTCATACCCCAGAATGTGTAAATGATGAAATGAAGAACTAAGGGAGATTTTGTCTAGCCAAAACCACAGTTTTATATGTACTATCCAGTTGGTTTAGAAAGAATGTCAAGTGTTACCTATTCTTCACCAGAAGGAAAACAAGCAACAAGTCTTTGCAGCCAGACATAGAAAGTATTGTTTTGAGAAAATGGAAGGGAGATCTCAGACATGCTTAGGCAAGATTATCATTCCACTGCCTTTTAATTACAATTACCATACTAAAAATAGTTGCATTGTACCCCATTCATTCATCATTGTTCAATAGCCCCATTTGTGGAATATGAAAATATTTGATGCCTTGCAAATGAAGACATCTGGATGTTTAAAACCCGGTCTAAAGCATTAAATAGACTGAGAGTCGTAATGTATTCTTTTTTCCCAGTACAATGAAATTGTTGTTTGTAACCTACATCCTTAACTCCTGGGATTAGGCAGAGGTGGGGAAAGGAATTTGATTTTCATAGGAAACTAGCCAACTCTTTCAGCTTCACCTACTTGGAAAGGTTAAATATTCAACATTGTAATGAGCCAGGAGTACTGGCCAACTTTCCAAGATGCCAACATGGTGCCATGTTAGGGGAAGCAAGTGAATGTGGGGATTACACGAGAAGAGCTAGTTTATGTTCATCTTCTAAAGCCTGTAGTCCCTAGGAAGCATGAAGTCACTGAGCTCATGATCTCAAAGAAATAGTATCATTTTCCTTGTTTAGGTCCCGACTTGGTTAGGACCCTTGGTTAAGGCAAGGGCCGAAGGGTGGAGTATGGGATTGTAGCAGAAGAGTATGGAAGTCCCTTAGCTCTGAATACTCCTGGGCAGCAAGATATCTTTCCCTAGAGGCAAAGTTTTAAACTGGACAACATCTGCAAAGAAAACAATGCTAAGCATCCCTTGTTGTCATTGTGTTGTTAGGTGCCTTGGAGTTCGATCCAACTCATAATGACCCTACATAGGGTTTTCAAGGAGCAGTTGATGGTTTTTAACTGCTGGCCTTGTGGTTAACAGTCCAGTGGTTATTGTACAACATCACACCAAAGCACTCAAAGCACCACAAATATACTCTAAACTATTTTGAATGTTATCTTGGAACTAAAACTTTACAATGCAATGCTTGATTCTTTTTCACTTTACTGAAACAAAAAGAAGACCCAAGGTCTAAGAGCAGATCACCTTGGAATTTTCCAGGGATTCCAGCCCAACCAGGGCAAGTCATCTCAAGGACTGTCCGATTTGAAGGTGGATAACTGGTAACTTCCAACTAAGGAGAGAAAAACCAGAATAACATGGAGGGGTGCCAGAGAACACATGAAGTGTTCTCCGACACTTGGCTCCACTGGCTTCCTTTGAAAATTATTTTCTTTTCTCATTATAAACAACTTTGCAGAAAGTTTCTCCATAGCCTCTTAATTAAAAAGTAATTATTGATACGTCTTTATAAACATTTCCAATGTTCTCCAAATATACACAACTTACTTACAAAATTTTAATTATGGTATACATACATGTCTTACTTCACATGTAACATTTTCTTTGATGTTTTCCAAATACTTGCTATTTAACATATTAAAGGACTGGTTTAGCACTTGAGTGCTAATTGTAAGGTCTGTGGTATAAACCCAGTAGCTGCTCCCTGGAAACCCTTTATAAGGTCACTGAATTGGAACCAACTCAACAGCACGTAGCCTCAACAACATATCATATCCGGTTGATATAATAAATTATTTTCTCAAAGATATATCAACTGCTTACTCTTAAATGTAAGACTTCCTGGCTTGAAAAAAAAACAAAACAACAACATTCACACAATAACTATGGACACGTTGCTTCTGTTTATAGCTAATAAAAGTTTTTTATGTTTTGCTGAAATCTGGTTTAGAAGGCAGAAATGGTCTAATTGTGTTATAGCATTGCATCTCATCAATTCATCCATTCTTTCATTCAACTAATATTCATGGACTACCAAAAGAACCAACAGATCTGTGTTGGAAGAGGTACAGCCAGAGTGCTCCTTGGAGGCCAGGATAGCCAAACTTCGTCTGTCATACTTTGAACATATTGTTTGGAGGGACCAGTTGCTGGAGAAGGATATCATGTTTAGTAAGGTGTTGGGTCAGAGAAAAAGAGGAAGGCTGCCAGCAAAAGTGGCAGCATCAATGGGCTCAAGCATGGCAACAATAGTGAGGTTGGCCCAGGATCGGGCAGTGTTTTGTTCTGTTGGGCATGGGGTCCTATGAGTCAGTACCGACTCAGTGGCACCTAACAGCAACTACTGTACACTATGGGAACACAGTAGTTCCATAGGATAAGCACAGGACTGCAAATCACAAGGCTGGTGGTTCGAGCTACCTACCAGCTACTCCTCGGGAGAAAGATACGGCTCTCTGCTACCACAAAGATTTTTTTTAATGCCTCAAAACCCTATACAGGACCACTATGTGTTGGAACTGACTCAACAGCACTTAACAACAACAATATACTATGGACTCCTGGTGTGGTGCACTGGACTGCTAACCACAAAGTTGTCATTCAAACCCACCATCCGCTCCTTGGAAATCCTGTACAGGATCGCTTTGAATCGGAACAATTGGACACCATTTAAAAGCAACAACATATACTATATGAAGTTCTGGTATGGCACTGTAGGATGAGCACTGGACTGCTAACCACAAGGTCAGCAGTTCAAACCCACCAACCCTCTCCTTGGAAACCCATACAGGGTTGCTATGAGTCAGAACGGGCTTGATGTCACTTAACAACAACAATATGCTAGAGAAGACCTGGTGGCACTGTAGGATAAGCACTCAACTGCTAACATAGCAGTCCAACCCCACCAGCTGTTTCACAGGAGAAAAATGAGGCTCTCTGGTTCTGGGAATATTTACAGCCTTGGAAACCCTATATAGGGTCTCAGTCTCTTATAGTCAGAATCAGAATTGACTTCATAGCAGTGGGATATTTTGGACTATATACTAGGAGCCCTGGTGATGATGTAGGAGAACCACTGGATTGCTAACCACAGGTCAGCGGTTTAAACCCACCAGCAGCAGGAGAAAGAGGAGGCTGTTTGCGCCCATAGGGATTGATTGTCTTGGTAATCCTCAGGCACAGCCCATAATGATCGATTATCTCAGAAATCCTCAGTCACAGTTCTTCTCTGCTCTTCACAGTTACTATGAGTTGCAATCAACTAGAAGGCAGTGGGTGTGATTTATTTCAGACTTCTTCTTGTTAAGTGCTATCAAGTTGTTTCTGATTTCATAGTGACCCAGTATAGGGTTTCTGAGGAGCGACTAGTGAGTTTGAACCATCAACCTTGCAATTCAAACTGATTTTGTGGTCCAGTGCTTTTCCTACAGCACCACACCAGGACTACATGCTAGAAAATGTTCAAGTGTGAGAAATATGGTAGTAAAAATGCTACTTCCCTCTCAAGCCTTACTGGGAGAGACATACCACAAATAGATGCGAACATAATAAAATGTCAGGTAGTGGTAAGTGTTATAATGAAGACAAGAAAGATAAAGGCATAGAATGATAGGGGTAAGTGAGATGAGGAGGCTGTTATTCCAGAAAGGGTGATCTGGGAAGTTCTCTTTGAGGAGGAGACAGTTGAGTAGAGAGAAGGGAATGATTGAATCCTAGGTGTGTCTATGGAAGAAGATGTCTTGTGCACGTCATAAAAAATGGAGAAAAGATTGAATTGGTCAAAGACTTCGTTTTACTTGGATCCACAATCAACACTTGTGGAAGCAGCAGTCAAGAAATCAAATGACATATTGCATTAGGCAAATCTGCTGCAAAAGATCCTTGAAGAGTTAAAAAGCAAAGATATCAGTTTGAGGATTCAGGTGTGCCTGACCTAAGCCATATTTTCAATTGCCTCATACACAAGTGGAAGTGGACAATGAATAAGGAAGACTATGGAAGAATTGGTGCATTTTGAATTACAGTGTCACCAGAGAATATACAAAGTACCATGGACTGCTAGAAGAACAAACAAATTTGTTTTGTAAGAAATACAGTCGGTATATTCCTTAGAAGCAAGGATGCCAAGACTTCGTTTCTTGTACTTTGGACATGTTATCAGGTGTCTCCAGTCACTAAAGAAGGACATCATGCTTGGAAAAGTGGAGGGTAAGCCGAAAAGGGGAAGACCCCCAACAAGATTAATTGACATGGTAAGCAGCAGCAATGGGCTCAAACAACAATTGTGAGGAGGGCACAGGAATGGGCAGTGTTTTATTCTGTTGTGCATGGGGTCATTATGAATTGGAATCCTCAACAGCATTGATTCTTACACATTTGTTCACCCAACATCCATTTTTGTGAACGTCCCACCACTTTGTTATCTATAGGAGACATGGGAACGAACCACACAGGTGTGATACCTGCCTCACAGAGTTTATGGGAAGATGAGAAATTACAAGTGCAATAGTGCTTTGAAAGAGGAAGTACAGAATGCTGTGAAGTGGGTTTTTGATAACTGGGAGGTCATGAAAGGCTTCCTTGAGGAAGTGACCTGTAAGTAGAGAAGCAGGTGTGAGCCAGATTAACAAAGACACAGGCAATGAGTGAAGGGAACATACAAGCAGAGGGGGCAGTACACGTGTTTTTACTGATGACTTTCAGCTTTATCATCTATCCAGTCTCTCTAGGGCTATGAAATAGTATCAAGTGAGCATATTTCCTTGCCTCATTTTGGTAGGTGTGCCTTCGCACAAAGAAATAATTTAGCAGTAGATGAATAAAGAAAAAGAAATCATAGCACAGTGAGCCAAAATAATAATAATAAAACATCCAAAAATAAACAACTCTATTTGAACTCAAGATTTGGATATTTCTACTTGTAGCATAGTGGTTACGAATCAGGCTGCTAACCTCAAGGTTGGCAGTTCGAAACTACCAGCTGTTCCACAGGAGAAAGATTAGACTTTCTGCTCCTGTAAAGATTTGCAGCCTCGGAAAGATTTGCAGGGTCACTATGAGTGGGAACTGACTCCTCGGTACTTAACAACTTGCCAAAAGTTTTATTTTCAATCAGTGATCACTGAAGTGCCCTTTGAAACACAGGATCGTGGTAATAAATTTTCCAAAGACCACTTATCAAGATATAGTTCGTTCCGGTTTTGCTTTGAATTCAACTGCATGGAAATATTCTTGTGTCTTTAAAATAAGGTTTAAGACAGACAGAGAAGCAGCAGCAGGAAGAGGAAGTATCAAACCTTAGAAGAAAAAATATTAAAGTTTTATTCTCTCTCTATACCAACTGACTTTTTTAAAGTTAGCAGGGTGAGAACATACTTTACATTTCTCAAGCTGAAAGAACTGAAGAAAAAAAATCAAGCCTCGAGTTGCAATATTGAAGGATTCTATGGGCAAAGTGTTGAACAATGCAGAAATCAAAAGAAGATGGAAGGGATACACAGAGTCACTGTATCAAAAAGAATTGGCCAACTTTCAACCATTTCAGCAAGTAGCATATGATCAAGAACTGATGGTACTGAAGGAAGAAGTCCAAGCGGCACTGAAGGCGTTGGTGAAAAACAAGGCTCCAGGAATTAATGGAATATCAACTGAGATGTTTCAACAAACGGATACAGCACTGCAGGTGCTCACTTGTCCATGCCAAATGATTGGAAGAGATCCATATTTAAGCCTATTCCAAAAGAATGGATTCTAACAGAATGCAGACATTATAGAACAATATCATTAACATTACACTTAAGTAAATTTTTGCTGGAATTAATTTAAAAATGGTTGAGTCAGCACATTAACAGGGACCTAACAGAAATTCAAGCTGGATTCAGAAGGGGATGTGGAACGAGAGATACCATTCTGGTGTCAGAGAGATCTTGGCTGAAAGCTGAGGATACCAGGAAGATGTTTATATGTGTTTTATTGCCTTGGCATTGATTGTGTGGATCATAACAAATTGTGGATGGCATTTCAAAGAATGGGAATTCCAGAACACTTACTTGTGCTTATGTGGAACCTGTACATACATCAAGAGGCAGTCAGTTGATCAGATCAATGGATTACATGCTTTAAAATCAGGAAAAGTATGTGTCACGGTTGTTTGATCCTTTTATTTTACTTATTCAACCTGTGTGCTAATGAAAGAATCCAAGAAGCTGGACTATAAGAAGTAGAACGTGGCATCAGAAGTAGAGGAAGACTCTTTAACAGCCTGCAGATGACACCACCTTGCTTGCTGGAAGTAAAGAGGACTTTACGGATGAAGATCAGAGACGATACAGTCTTCAGTATGGGTTACACTTCAACATAAAGAAAACAAAAGTCTTCGCAACTAGATCAATAAGCAACATCATGATAAATGAATAAAAAACTGAGTTTTTCAAAGATTTCATTTCTTGGAGTCACAAGAAATCATGACATATTGTACTGGTAATCTGTTGTAATCTGCTGCAAAAGACCTCTTTGCATTAAGATGCAAAAATGTAACATTGAGGACTAAAGTGTGCCAGACTCAAACCATGGTATTTTCAGTTGCCACATAGGTATGAGAAAGCTGGGCAACGAATAAGGAAGACTGAAGAAGAATTGATGCCTTTGAAATATGGTGCTGATGAAGAATATTGAATATGGACTGCCAGAAAAACAAACTAATCGATCTTGAAAGAAATACAACCAGAATGTTTCTTAGAATCAAGTGTGAGGAGCCTTTTTCTTAAGTACTTTGGACAAGTTATCAGGAGAGACCAGTCCCTAGAGAAGGACATCATGCTTGGTAAAGTGGAGGATCAGTAAAAATGAGGAAGACTCTCAATGAGATGTTTTGACACAGTAGTTGTAACAATGTGATAAAACATAGCAACAATTGTGAGGATGGTGCAAGTCTGGGTAGTGTTCTGTTCTGTTGTACACAGAGTCCCTGAAAATCACAATCAACTCTATGGCACCTAACAAAAACAGAAAAAAACCTGATAGTAATGTTGGGTAGGGAAGTTGTGGGCCCAACCCATGATTCTATACCTTAAAATGGGCCATCAGTGTGTTTAAAAATTCCAAAGCGTGTTCTTTTCAAAACTAATAAAAGAAAATTAGAGTTTTTAACCAGAGGGTTTTGCATAATAACATATGGTTCCTCCACACAATGCAATAGGCTACAGACATTAAACATCATGTTGTAGAAAAAGGCTTAATGACACCGGAGAATTTTCACAATAAATTGATTTTGAATAAAACAAAACAAAATACAAAATACAAAAAAAATCAGCATGACAAAAATTAGGTCAAATATAATTACAAAGAAAACACATTATTTTAACAGTGGTTATATTAGCTTAATGGATTATAGATTATTTTTATTTTCTTCTTTATGAGTGTCTGTGTTTTCCAGACATTTGTAGAAAATGTGTATTGGCTTTGAACTCTGAAAAAAAAAAAAAAAAAAAAAAAAAGACAATAGATGCTCTTTTTGTAATCTAAAAAAACAAAACAATAGATGTTCTTTATTTTTTTATTACAAAAAGAAAGAGAAGGATTTGAGTGGCAATCATTCTTGTGTTTCATGTACATCTGTGTGCAAGATGTAAATTTTCCTTAGGTCTTGAGTAAGGAGGTTTTATGTGTGTATAATAAAGATCCTAGAGTTCGCTGTAAAAGATCTGAACAGGTTTTGGTACTGAGGGATTTTCAAATTTATTTTCAAAATTCCAAAAGATGCACCCAATGAAGTAAGACAACTTTACAAGGATTGACTGTCATAAAGCATAATTCTTCTAGGGATGATTGGTTTAAATAATGGCCCCAGAATCATCACTTACATCTCATCATCCCAACTCTGACCTTTTAATTCGAAAGTATAGAGTACATTCTTAATAAATATGTGTTGTGTGCCCTGTTTGCTAGTTGCCTCTTACCTTGTTTATGGTGTTTTGTAGTCAACAAGGTGAAATGTATATGGTTTATGTGTGTGTCAAATTCATCTTTCTTTCTTTCTTTCTTTCTTTTTTAAAATGGTCTTTGTATTTTGTGTTATGCTTAGAAAGACCTTTCAAGTTTATATAAAATCTACCCATGTTTTCTTTTGTTGATTTTTGTGAATTCCTTTCTCTACATTAAAATACTAAATTCATGCGGGTTTTATTTTAGTGTAAGAGAATCAGGATAGGGAGCAAGTTTTATATGTTTCCATATGGTTAGCTAGTTGTTTCAATAGCATTTAATGAAAAAAAATCCATCTTTCCTTCCCAATGATTTAAAATGTCACCTTTATACTTAACTCTCTTATACTTTGGTTCTGTTTCTGAATGCTATGCCTGTTTCATTCACTTATTCACTTATCAATACTAGACTCTTTGAATTACTATAGTTATATGTTAGATCAAATTCCTCCAATCTACCCTCTTTCCTTTTTCAAAAGCATCTAATAATTTTTTTTCTAGTTCATATATTTCTTAAAGGACTTAACACCTCATTCTGCTGTACTCACCAGAATGGACTCTTCCTTTTTCTTTAAAAATATTCTTCAGCATTTTTGTGCTCCTCATTTTAGCATGACAGGGTAAAAACAATGCCAGCTTTTTGAAGACAGTGTCTATCTGTACTCCAGGGTTTCAGTTGAATAGTGTGACCACTGATGCTTTAGCTCCCTCTAGCAAGTGGAAAAGTCCCTTTGACATTTGAGTGTCAAGATCTCTGGAATTTTAGCTATATCGGCAAGCAAGATCTAACCTAACGCCTAATTACACGGTCTAGGACACATTCTAAATGAGGCATTACTGCGCTCCCATTCTGGGCTGCAATGGCCCTCGCATTCAAAAAAGAACCTAGGAAGGTCTTTAGAAAAGCAGCAGAAAGAACTGCAAACACTAGTTAACTCATTAATGTCTGAGGTTTTTTGTGTTTTTGTTGTTGTTTTTTTTAAATAGTCAGATTCCCATTAGTATATAAAAAATCAAACCACACATATATACACATACAAACCACTTTCGATTAGATTAGCTGATAACAGATAGCTAGGTTCTGTTTCTATTTCCCCTTAAATAAAAAGCATGAGAGTAAGTCAGAAAATATTGCTACTAGGCTTCCAGTTCATACATGCACAAGTTTATTCCAAACAAAACATGTTAAAACATTTCTCTGTATTTAATGGATAGCTGCAGACAAATTCTTTCAATAATTCACTTGTCTGAGTCTGCTTAGGGTGGCTTAAAAAAAAGGTATAACTCAAACTGGCTTCCAAGGAGACCTGCTAAGCCAGTTCAATTCAAGGTAGAGAGATCAACTCAACAGGTTAAGGTGACTACTTTTGGGGACTCCAAAATGGGTAATCTTGACAGATTTTCTCAAAGGATGCAGAATGATCCTGGAGGCTTATTAGAAAGGATTTTTCAGAAAAGTTAACAACTGCACTGGTGAGAAAAAAAAAAGTTAGGAAAGTTGCACCAAGGCATTTTTTTCTCATGATGGTAATGCATCTGCTCCAAAGTAGCAAAGGCTATCCTACAAGAATTTCATTGGGAAGCCTACAACCCTATGACCCTCATCTTGTCCCCTAAGCCTTCTTTTTGTTCCCCAAACTAAAACAACATGTAAAAAGAACACAATTTGAGTCCCTTGAGAATGCCCAAAGTGCCATTTTGACTTAATATAAATTGTATAGCACAAAATTTCAGCAAAGGGTAGTTGTTGTTGTTGTTAAGTGCTATCAAATTGTTTCTGACTCATAGTGACCCTGTATAAGGTTTCTGAGGAGCAGCTGGTGGGTTTGAGCCACTGATCTTGTGGTTTGCAGTCCAGTGAGCCACATTAGAGAGATGGAAACACCAACTCCAGAAGTGTATAGACTAGATGGAGAATATGTTGAAAAAACATGTTGATATTTCTAAAATAAATGTTTATATGATTTTCTAGCAAAACTTTTTAAAGGAGCCTCTGATGTTTAAAAAGTGATCTCTAATCCCTGACATGATGTTATCTCATTCCTGCCCTGATTTTATCCAGTTCCTTATGTTACAACTTCTAGCTCTAGAAACAGTTTTAGTAAATCTAATTTCTTTAAAAAAAATCTTTTTGTTGCTACAACCAAAAATACTCTTTTTTTCAAACTTGTTTCCATTATCTTGATTCTAAATTTGTCCACTGAAAGATTTTCTCTTGAAATTTTCCAAACCTTGTTTTGTTTTGTTGTTTTTCACACTTTCTTGCTTCTCAGTCTTTTGCTCTTATTACTCTGTATGTTCTCCTGTTTTCATTCTTCTTTCACTTCAATGGGAACTTTTGGGGAGTCTTGTTCAGCCTATGATGCCCACTTTGAGAATTACATTTCTCAGCTTCTCCTGTCACGCCCTCTCTGTCTCACAGGGGTTGAAGGCAGTCCTGGGGAGTACAGAGTGGGATGAGTTAGAGAGGGAGAGAATCAGAGAAGCAAAGTCTAGAAACCACAAGGAGTAGACGCTGCCTTCGTGCCTAATGGAATCTCAGTTCCAGTTCTTTGGAAGGACTTGCTGTACTTCTTGCTGTAGACAAGGATACCCTTATCTCCTCCTAATATATCTCTCCCTATCGCAGCCCTACGGGATCTCCAGTTGTATTAGAGTTGGACTGCTAATCTCACAGTCATCAGTTCAAAGCTACCAGATGTTGCCTAGAAGAAAGATGAGGCTTTCTTCTCCTGTAAAGATTTACAGCCTCAGAAACCCTATCCAGGCTCTCTATGAGTCAAAACCAACTTGAAGGCACTCAACAGCAACATTGGCTTCATAGGATATGCACTGGATGGTGAATCACAAGATCAGAGGCTCTAGCCCACCAGCTGCTCTGGGAGAAAGATGACAACAACAAAAGTTGTCTTCAGTGTGGACTGGTGTGGACTGTAGGATAAACCATTCATTCGCTATGGAAAACAATATACAGGGTTGCTACGATTCAGAACGAACTCCAAGGAACATGACAACAACAACAGCAACAACAGCATTGTCTTACGTGAGTTGAAGAGGCTTCTGTTTTTTGTATTTCCTGTGTGAGATTTCTTCGTGTTCCTCCAGAGTCACAGTTCTGGGTGTTCTCCTTTTCTCCACGTGAACCTTCAATCCACTAAGAGTTTTGACAGCACTTAACAACAACAAAACTCATGTTACAATTCTACAAGTTTGTGAAAAAGTGGAATGAAAAGATCAATGGAGATCCCTTGTATGTCTCTAAAACATCAAGTTTCTTTGTTCTGCAACAGAATTATGAAAAAGCCATTTAACAAACTGTTTAAAAGAGTGTGAACTCTGGTACCATGCTGCCTGAACAGCTTTGGATCTCAGAACTCTGTGAGTCAGTTTCCTCATCTGTCCTAAGTACAAATAAAAGTACCTCCCTTGAGGGGTATATGTGCAAATGGAGTGAGGTAATACATGTTAAGCTCTAAGAACAGCACAGAACAAACACATTGTAAACCTGCAGCAAACACTGGTGGTGTTTTATATACATAGCAACCCACTCCTACTCAGCTTTCTACAAGAACTTTAACATGTACATCTCAGGACACCCCAACTTTCTTCCAAAGAGGACAATTGCATAACTTCCTGGCCCTGTCATTGACAAGTCTTTTCAGCAGACCTGGAAATTGACTCAGGTCTAAGGTCTGTTTGACTGTAAAGTCTGTGCTTATTCCATTATACCATGCATGAGTTTATAAATTTTACTACACCTCAAATCCCAAAGATATTGAATCAGAATCTTCTAGATTGGGACTCGGAACTCTGTTGTTGTTTTTTTTTAAAAAAACTAAACAAAACCCTCTTTAAGTAATTCTAATAGATCTGTCCATTGGATCATTTTAGAACTGCTGTGGATTACAATACTTTATCCTTATTAACTTCATTTCTAAAATGTTGCTGTTATGTGCCGTGGAATCACTTCTGACTCATAGCAACCCCATACAGGGTTTCTGAGGCTGTAAATCTTTACGAGAGCAGAAAGCCTCATCTTTCTCCCATGGAACAGCTGGTAGTTTCGAACTGCTGACTGTGAGATTAACAGCCTGATTTGTAACCACTATCCTACCAGAGCTCCTTTTCATTTCTAAAATAGGTACCATAAATACATATTTTGTAGGCTTGTTAACAGTGATAACTAGTATTTATTGAATTTTTACCATATGTTGGGATTGTGCTGAAAGTGGCTTCCCCATCTCATATTGTCTCATTTAACTTTCACAGCAAATACTAGATTATCTCCTTTTTACAGAAGAGAACTGTGGAGAGAAGGATTACAACGACTGTTGGGCTAATGTGAGGCTCACAATAAATATTTTAAAAGCTGGCACCAAGTAGGTACTCAATAAGTACTCTCTTTTCTCATCCTTTTATACACTGGGAGTCTACATCCCAGTGAGTTTCAGATTGCTTTGACTTTAGCAGTGCCCAGAGAATTAGAAACAGGATATTCGGGAGTGTAGAAAGTGAAAGAGAAGCAGGTAGTACCAGTAGAAGATTGAGGTGTTTGGGGTCTCCAACAGAGAGAAATACAAAGGAAAGTGTAATTATTTGTGGAACGGTAGATGTCAATAGGAGAATCAGTGGCTTGGTCTTTCAGGGTAGGAAAAGACAGGGTGATCTGAAAAAGAGGAAACCAGTGTATGAGAATAGAACCACATCATCTCAGGAGGCAGGGTTCATCTCCCATTCTACCACATGGATCTTTCTGTGACAAGAAACTCACAATTTACCAGAGCACAGGAGGCTCAAGTTGTTAGAGAATCCTTCATAATGATTCATTTTGGAGTTTTCACCTATAGGTTTACCTTCCACCTGTATGACCCTGAAGAACAAGTTTAATTTATCTTCTATTTCACAGTTCTTCAAACATATGAAGACCTTGTACCCCCATGGGATAAAACCTGCTTCCTTTAATCATTTTCCAGGCCCTTTACATTATGGTCTCTCTCTTTTTATATAAAGACAATTTCTCTTTGCCAAGCCTTAATTGCAGGCAGAATTCCTCATTCTACAGACTAGTACCAGGCACTCTAATATCCACATTGCTTTAGATATTGTACTTCTATGTCAGAATGGACTCCATAGCACTTAACAACAACAATTGTTCATTTATTTTGGTAGCCATAGTTTACTGTGGACTCAGATTAAGTCATTTGTCATTTGAGATCCTATAGTCTTTTCTTTTTTAATGCTTTTATTGTGAACTAAGTGAAAGTTTACATGGGAGAACATCAGCTTTACATTCATCCTATCATATTTCATTTCATTACAATGATTATAATCCCCTCCATGCATCATCATTCAACAGTATTTGCTTCTATTCCCTCTGTGTGTTTCTTTCGTTGTTGTTTTTTGATGTATAAAAAACACTGGGGAATATATCATCATTTAAACAACCCAAGGCACATTCTGCAAGCCTGCTTCCTGGCTGCCAGCACACAGTCTTTCTCTTTCTATGAGTCTAGAGTTGAGACTTTATAATCCTGCTCTTACATGTGTTTGCAAAGAAATTTCTGATTCTAGTGCACCAGCAGTTGGTTTTCTAGGGCAGGACCTCACATTTATTCCTATTAGAGTCAACCCATTGCTCCAATATTGGAGTCAGCTTTTATGTAATGGTGTCTCTTTCCATTCAAGCAGTGTGTCATTTGAAAATGTGATGCAAATCATCTGGTTTTGAATTGTGGCTCTGCAATCTACTTTATGACTTTATCTAGTCAGTCAAACTCCAGCTTCCAGTTTTCTCATCTGTAAAATGGGTCAATAATACCCCACTCATCAAGAGATTGAGAATTAGGGAAGAAGTGTGGAGAGAGCACTTAGTATAGTGCTTGGTACCTACATAGTAGATGCATGAAGGTTTCCTTCCACCCTTCCTTCTGAACCATTATGGATACAGTTATACTAAAATCCAACCCAATATTCTTCCACAATATTTGTGAAGTGCATTGCTGAAGTCCCACTTACCTAAAGTGGTCTCCTCAAGAAAAGGGGGCAGAGACAAAGGAATGGACAACAAGATTCTACATGCATGTAAACTCAGGAAGAGTAGTTGTTGTTAAGTGCCTCGTGTTGGTTGGGTCCAACTCTTAGCAATCCTGTGTAGTATTTCCGAGGAGGAGCTGGTGAGTCTGAACCGCTGGCCTTGCAGTTAAAATAACTTCTAAATAAAGTCGTTTGAACTTGCAAACAGTTTCCATCCATAAGCACTTCCGGGCATTCACTCTGCTAGTCTCAAATGAGCTGGGGATGGACCAATGTTTGCTTTTGTAAACAATGTTTAATTGCTTACAACAATTAAAACACAAATGTGTATGCTCAAGGGATTTGCAGGGTTAGAATTCTAGAGTTACAGGGGCTGGTCTGGGTCACAGAACTGGGTCAAGTGATTTAATTCCACTTGTGAAAACATCCAGTCAACCAACATTTATGGAGCATTTGCCAAGTACCAGTCTTCCCTACCCTCTCCTCTTTCCACTCCTTCAGGAGCTAAAAAGGGAGTGGCTAAGGAAAAAAAAAAACGACACCGTCCTCCTGTGAGGGAGTTTAACATCTAGAAGGGTTGGCAGGTTTTTTTTTTTTTTTTGTGTGTGTGTGTGTGTGCTAAAAACCCTCTGCTAAGTGCTTGACATGTAGAGATAAATTCAGTGTCTCCTCAGTAACTAAGTAGCATCTTATTACGGAATTTTTTGTTGTTGTTGAACTACTTTTTCTGTCTCGCTCCCTAGGCTGCTTTTGGCAGCAGAAACCGTGTCCACTGGCTCAGGTCTGCCAAACAGTAAGTGGTCAAAATCTGGCTACTAGAATGAAATGCAAAGTAATCGCCCCTTGCTTCGGTTTTCACTTTTGAACAGCGAGAATGACAGCTCCAGTGGAACGCCCGGAGGTCAAGAGGAACGAAGAGGAACTTAAGAATGCTTGGGAGTTCTTAGGGGTGGAAAAGGCTTCCAGGAATATTCATCTTCTCTTGTATGCGTCTTCTCGTTTAGACTTTGGCAACCCCGGGCGTTTTAGGAAGGGTCTGGCACTCTGTGTTCCCAAAATTGGCTTCCTAGATGGAGTTGGAGGAAGGGGAAGGAGAGAAAATGCTTTATGCCGGGAGTGAAGAAAGGAACGGAACCGGAGGGGTGAAAGCGGTGAGCTAGATGCAAGGCAGGGGCCAACAGAAAAAGGACATCCCAAACTACTGCATGGAGCGCCGCGACTGCACCCGCAGTGGTCACCGCAAGTGCGAGACCTGAGGGGACAGGGAGAGGGCAGGGGCGAGGAAATCCAGAGAACTCGCAGATTGGTCCTCTCCGCTGGGCGTGCGCTCCTGTGAGCGGGGTGATTGGTGGCGGGAAAGCAGCAGGTTGACCGGCCCTCGCCGCCTCGCCATTGGCCAGTGGCCTCTCTAGCTGCTACCCAACTGGCCAGCAGGCGGCTTGGACGCACGAGGATTGGCCGGTGGCGGCCGCCGAGACCGGTTCTCTTCGGACGCTCGGATTGGTTGGCGGGAAGAGGCAGGTATCCGGGCCCCGCGGCTCCTCCATTGGTGGGCGGGGAAGGGGGGGGTTGGGCACAGCGATTGGTGGGCGGGGGGCCGGGCCTGGGCCGGCGGGGAGCGGATTGGTCGGAAAGTAGGTTAGTGGTGCGACATTTAGGGAAGGCAGAAAGTAGGTCAGGGACGGAGGTGCCTGTTTACCCGCGCCGGACTCACCGCCGCCGCCGCCGCCGCGGGATCCAAGTGGGGGCGCGGGCGCAGGCGCTCCGGGCGAGTCACGGTGAGTGTCGGGCCAGCGGCGGCCAGCGCGCGGCCCCGGGCACCCCGTCGGGGGCCGTTACCCTCCTGGCAGGCGCTGCGCCCCCGCCGCCGCCCCGGGCGCAGCCGGCTGCTGGGGAGCCCTGCCCGACGTGCCCGCTGCCGGCCTTAAAGGGCCCGTGCCCGCTCCCTGCCCCCACCCGGGTGGCGGGAGGCTGCGCCCCTTAAAGGCGCCGCGCCCGACCGCCCCCATCCTTCCACGCGGGGCTTGGCTCTGTGGGGTAGGGCGGGCAGAGGTGCCGCAGGCGCCCTTAAAGGGACCCGGAGATTGTCCACGGGAATACCTACCTCTTCGCCCCGGGCATCCTACCTGCCGTGGGGAGGAGGCAACCAGCTGTTTCTTAAAGCCACAGCTCCGCCTTTTGGAAGCAATGACCTGGCTGAGTGGCGGGGGTCCAAGGAAGGATCCCTGGGTGCTGCAAGGACCCCCGAGGGAACCCTCCTTAGCGACTGCACCCCAAGGGCGTTGGACTATCGATGCGGCTTCTGCCCTCCTCCCCTCTCCTCCACTTCCTTCTCGGGAGTCCTCTGGACTCAATGGGGGTGGGGAGGGCGGTTCCATCGGACTTGGGGTCCACACCTTCCCATCCCCTTGGCGGGTCAAGGGAGCTGGCGATGTACGTAGGAATTTCCAGTTGAAGATGGGGCCGACCCTAGCCTACGAACTTTCGTCTGGTCTGGCCTGCGTCGTCCGGATTCTGGGCAACCTGGGGAGGATCTCCGGTGGGTCTGCAGGCAGGTGCCAGTGATGCGGGTCTGTCCTCGGCGCCCTGGTGCGGGCTGGACACCAGCCCTGGACCTCCGCGGAGGGCTCAGCGAGGCTGGCCCAAGCTTCGGGTTTGACAGATGTCAGGGAAGAAGGTTTCCGCACGCGCCCTTGACAGCCAAAAGAGCTTCGATTTGCTCAGACGGAGAATTTAAAGAGAGAAATAAAAGCTGACTTGTGAGGTGACGGTCAGCTACCCTGAGGGAGACACTAGCGCAGGAATGTGCCAGAGAGTGGACGCCAGGGCAGGAAGGGTTGTACTGGATCCTGGTGTCTGTTGTTAAGTGTACGTCGCCTGTTAACTTGGCTGACCCACTTCACCCGAATGCCCCTTCTCCTCTCCCACTTCGGGCCGTTTTCTGGTCACTTGGCACCTTAGCACTTTCAGCCTCTTCTCCCTTCATACATTGCTCCTTCTCAGCAGCGAGTTAACTAAGTTTTCTCTCTCATCCAGCTTCCAAAAATCAGAGTCCCCATTTATGAAGAAACATTTCTTGACAATTGACAATGCCGTTTTTTTCCAGGTCCTTTTTTAAAAAATATATATAAATCTATAAACATTGTCCATTATATGCATCTTACTTTCCCCCACCCCCAGGCTTGCTTGCTATTTGTCCTTCTGAGATCTTCTGGGGTTCCCCCTTTTAATCTATTTTATTTGAAAACTATTATTTTAAATTTTCTGGTCCCATTGATATCAAGATCTGTCAATTTGGGTTGGTGGCGTTTTTTAATTAATGTACGGGTTGAATCATGAGCTTAAAATAAGTGTTGCTGTTCCCTAGCAGTTTTGAATAATCCAACACTCTCTTTGCTTGCAAGACAAAAAAAAAAAAAAAGTCACTGCTGTTAAATTTGATTTCCATATCAATGAAATTCCAAAATATTTTTAAACATACTAAATCTGACCTTTCAGTTCATATTTTGTTATTGAGTTCACTTTATTGACAAGTCTTTTAAACAGTTTATTGAACATATTTTGGAGGCTTTAAATTTTGCCAGGCAGGATTTGAAATAGTCGGTATCACCTAAAGCTGGATCTATTGAGGCATTTTGGTTTTTATTTTTAGATGTAGCCAGAGAATAAAAACAACAAAGAAAACCAAGTTAAACTATAGTTAAATTTGTACTTTATTCCAGTCTCTAAACTTTCAAAAGGGCTTGAGGAAGCAGGTGTAGTGGAGCAGCACTAGCCAGGGAGTTAGGAGATAAAAGTGCTGGGTAGCCCAGACTTCAAATTCTTGTGGCTGTGCAGCCTAGGGCAAGTTACTGAACTATTCTGGTTTTCTGTGTTTTAAAAAGTAAGGCAATTGAAGCAGGTGATCTCAAAGGTTCTTTGAGATTCTTTTCTGTTCTTAAGTACCACAAGTCTCTAAATATTTAATGCATTTGAATTCAGGTTGATTTTTACCTGCTAGAACTTTCAGAATATCTAAATGAAGTACTATTTTCACAGGAAAATTAAACTGATCAGCAGATGGTGCTTTAAAGGATCCATTTCAAATGATTTATAAAATGATGACTACTCATGAGTTTGTCTGCTATTTGCAGAAGAGGTTTGCATGCCACAGAGCAGGAAAAGGGAAATGACAATGCTTTCAGATGTATCCCTCCATACTCATAATTTCTATGCAATGTTGTTGTTGTGGAGTGCTGTCGAGTCGGTTCCGACCCATAGCGACCCTGTATAGGGTTTCTGAGGAGAGGCTGTGGGAAGCAAAAAATCCTTTGCAGGTCTTGAGGTTTAGTTGTTATTGTTAAAGTGCCATTGAGTCGATTCTGACTCATAGCGACCCTGCCTAGGGTTTTCAAGGAGCTGCTGGTGAGTTTGAACCACCAACCTTGTGATTCAAACCAACTTTGTGGTCCAGTGCTTTATCCCACGGTGCCAAACCAGGACTCCCAGAAACACAGTCCTGTTTCTCCTCATTGCCACTGTATCACAAGACTGAAATTTACCCCAAACACCTAGTGTGCCCCTTCCCTTCTTGCTCTCTGAAAATAAGACCTGCTATAACGTGGAGCCCTGGTGTGGTCTTGTAGGACGAGTACTCAAACTTAAGGTCGGTTTGAACTGCAAGGTTGGCTGTTCAAACTCACCAACTGCTCCTTGGCAACCTTATTTATACAGAGTCACTATGAGTGGAAACCCACTCAACAACACTTAACAACAACAACATAACATACTAAGTTCCCTCAACATCTCTCAGAAATGTTTATATTTCCCCACTGTCTCTGCTCCCAGTTCAGAGAAAGCAAGTACTTCTTGGCTCTGTTCCTTCTTTGAGGGCCCCACTGTGAGGAAAAGCCTACCACTGGGGTTGGACTGTGTGACCTTGGACAAGTGCTTAGCTTAGGGTCATGTCAATGCCTACCTCAGGGAGTGCATGTGAGGATGCAGTAAGGAGAGGTAGGGAGAAGCCTGGCTCCTGGAAAGCCTTCCCTGAGTTCTAGCTATACTTCCTCCCACTTCTGCCAAGGGTCTGACAATGGAGTATCCTTTGCTTTCAGCCTCCCCACCAACCTGAGGAAAAACCCTTTGTCTTAATTTTGGAGAGGCAGGGCTACCTAGTGAGACTGCTGTGCACCGTGCAATTGATATGTATCTACACTTGGTACCCTTGAGTCAGACTCTCAAAGAGCTGTGAGCATTTACCTCCTCCACCCATAGTCCCTGCCCACTGGCTTCTTTATGTTTCTTCTCAAAGATCTCTAAGAACTTTAAGTTGTGAATTCCAGGGTTCACTTTGCAGCTTTTAACCCATCTGGTGTGGTGCTGTGGGTTAATGTGCCAGACTGTAAAGCCATTTGAACTGCAAGCTTGGTGGTTCAAGCTCACCAGCTGCTCCTTGGTAACTTTATACAGGGTCACTATGTATAAAGTGACTCAACAGCACTTCACAACAACAACAACAATCTTTCCTTAGGAGTTCTGGTGTGGGGCTGTAGGATAAGAGCTGAATTGCTAACCACAAGGTTGGCAGTTCAAACCCATCAGGCACTCCTTGGAAACCGTGTAGTGTTGCTATGAGTCAGAATCAACTCAACAGCACTTAGCGATAATAACAATCTTTCCTTAACTTGAAATTCTCTCTTTCCTGTGCCTTTGAGTCCCGCTCTTTTCTTGGTTGTCTTCCTGCACTTCCTAATGGTAGAGGTCTGTCCTGGCTCTGTTCTTAAGTCCATTAAATCCCAGGGTCCCATCTTTAGTCCTGCCTGACATCTTTCTCTTGCTTCAGTTGCTAGCAGGTCCACTGTAAGCATTGTAGGCAGCCTGTGGCCAGCTTTTGTAGCCTTGGAGTTACACCACACTGCTTGCAAGCACAATGCCCTGGCACTTCGACCCTGTACCGAGAGCTGCTTTGGTTGGGTGGCCCAGAGTATAGACTTGAGTCAGATTTCATCTCTTTTAACTGTTCCTTACTAGCTTTATGATCTGTAGTCAAGTTGTTTTTGCTCTGCATGCCTCTGTGTCTTCATCTGTAACGCTGGCATGATAGTTAACTCTAACCTATCAGAATTGTTGTATAGATTAAATGGGTTAAAACATTTTCAACACGCCAAGCTATTCGTTGTTGTTGTTGTGTTGTTGTTGCTATTGAGTCAATTCTGACCCATAGCAATGCTGTAGAGAGTTTCCGAGGAGCAGCTGGTGAGCTGGAACTGCTAACCTTGCAGTTCAAACGGCTTTGCAATCTGGCGCATTAACCCACAGCGCCACACCAGGTCTCAATGCTCAAAGAATGTTGACTGTGCCTTGTTGCTTCATACGGGCTCCTTGGGCTGGTATGTCTAATTCTCCATTTCCAATCACCTGTCCACTGGATGTTGCTCTCTACATAGGACTCTCTGGTCAAGCTGAAGGACTGTCTACTCCCTATCCCAGCCCCTGGTCCATTCCATCCCCTACCCTCCAATCTTCACATGCCCAAATCCTACTATGTTTTAAGACCCTGCTCAAATGCTTGGTCCTCCAGGAGGTATTTCTTCCTTTTATTCTCTTTTTCCCCATAGCTGGTTAACAGTGTACCCCAGCCCTTGAGCTAACTCTAATTCTCTGAGGACATTGATAAATTCTATACTGTTGGGATTCTCCAAGGATAGCTCACTTGCTCACTCAGACTTTGGGTATAGCTCACCTGCTCACTCAGACTTGGTTTTCATAAAATGATAGATACAGGGAGCCTTCAAGATATGCTTGTTCAATATATACCTTGGTTAAAGATCTTGAAGAGGAGATGGGCTGGAATAGAGTAGAGGCTGAGTATGTAGAGGGAAGAGGGACATGCATTGTGGAGAGGTTGAGTAATGAGATGGGGGGATGCAAGGGCCCTAGTGGGCATGGTCAGTAATTTGTTGGTCGTGTGGAATGGGTTTTGAGTTGTCGACTTCACTTGGCGGGGAGATAAGATAAGATAAGCTTTAGTCATCTTTGCTTGAGGGGACTGTTGAATGTTGGCATGTGATGGAAAGTGATTCTTTCCTTTAGTACATGCTGTCCTTTTAAATGTTCTAAACTCATTTATCCAGGAAGGGGATGGATGGCCTGCCTCATTTAATACTCTGGTTAATACTCTATTGTTATTTGTTGTCTTTAAGGGGATTCTGACTCATGGAACCCTAAATGTGCAGACTAGAACTGTATCCCACAGGGTTTTCAAGGAAACAGATCACCAGGGCTTATTACAGAGGCTTTTCTGGGTGGAATTTTTTTTTTTTTTTAGATTATGTGATTCAGGTGAAAGTTTACAGAGCAAATTGTTTCTGGTTAGGTTTGAACTGCTAACCTTTTGGTAGTAGTCCAGCACTTAACCACTTGCCCACCAGATTTTGTACATATACTGGATAAAACATTTACATGCATTTATGCCTTCACCTCCTGTATGAAGTATGTGGCCTGGACTAATTAGCTTCTCAAAGTCTGAGTTGTCACATCCGAAAAATAGGACTAAAAAGAAGAATGATAGTAGCTGCTAACATTTACTAAGCATGTTCTTTGTGCCAACAAGAATATTAGTCACCCTATGTTTTATTAACTCATTTAATCCTCATAACTACCCCATGAGGTAGGCCGATTATTACCCTTGTTTTACAAGTGAGGTGGTTTTGTAAACTGCCCAAGGTTACTCAGCTGCTATGGGGTAGAGCTACGTTGTGCTCTCCCGAGCCTGCCCTCTAACCCCTGTACTCAAGCCTCCTGGGAGGAAGTGACTTCCTGTGCCAGGAGCCTGCTAGGCCCATAGTCTCTGGCATCCAGTCTTGTGTTGGCAAGTGTGGTGCACATTTCCTTGTGAGCAGGGCTGAAATCTTCTGTAGTGGGACAGGAGAGCGTGCATTGGGATGTTATCCTTGTTGTTGGGGGCTGTTGGGTTGATTTTTCCACTCACTATCACCCCATGGGATAGAGTTGAACTGCCCCATAGAGTTTCCTAGGCTGTAATTTTTACAGAAGCAGATTGTCAGGTCTGTCTCCCACAGAGTTGTTGGCTAGATTTGAACTGTCAGCCTTTTGGTTAGCAACCAAGCACTTAACTGTTGCACCACCTGGACTCTGTGGGTGTTACCCTAGAAGCACTTGTAAGTGCCTGTGATCAGTCTTCTCACACCCTGGTGTGCATTTCTTCACTCCGCTTCCTTCTGCCTTTCTGTAGAATGACTCTGACAAGGCTGTGTGAACGGTCAGCTCCTCCCCAGGCAGGGCCTTTTGTGAGATGCACATCCACACATAACTTGCTGTCAGCAGTGTCCTAGCATCTGCAGGGCTCCTCGCTGGGGAGGAGACCTTTTCATGTGGCTCTCGCCTTCTTCTGCTTTACCTATTCCTTATCCTAAAGACAGACTCTGCAGCCTGGCCTTGTGGATGTGTATATGTTTATATATTTTTCATGCTACTTTTCTCCCCCTTACCCCTATTCACCCCCATACACTTAGAGAATAAGAGAAACATTGTTTTATGTCAAGAACCTGTTACATAAAAATGTGTTATATAATGTTCAAATATATACTGCACAGTGAAATTAGATACCGTATTTTTTTTTCTCCCTTGGAGAATAAAAAGATAATAAACATAGGCTAAGATGAGTATAATTCATCTCAGCTCTGGAAGGCTGCCCTCCGAGCTGTCTCTTGGAACACCTGCTATCCCCTTGAGAGCTCCAAGGGTAGGATGTAAGGGAAGGAGTATGCCTAAGTTGGCCATGGTATGCTACTGTGACAGGCTCAGGAAATGGTCTTCCAGGGAGACATCCCTTGCCATTTTGCTCACTTATGCCTCTTTTATGTCTAAGAAGACAGGAAAAGCTGCTTCTGCTTCTCATGCCTAGACCACCATGAGCAACTGGTGAGCTTGAACTGCCAACCCTGCAGTTCAAACTGACTTGGCAGTCTAGCGCATTAACCCACAACGCCACACCAGGACTCTTGCACATTATCATATTGTATTTAATCATACTTTGGACATATTGTCAGGAGGGAACAGTCGCTGGAGAAGGATGTCATGCTGGGTAAGATGGAGGGTCAGAGAAAAAGAGGAAGACCCCTAACGAGATGGATCAGCCAGGTGGCATCATTGATGGACTCAAGTGTGGTAACATAGTGAAGTTGGCCCAGGATCGGACATTGTTTCGTTCTGCTGTGCATGGGGTCACTATGAGTCGGTTCCGACTCGATGGCACCTGACAGCAACAACATTTAATCAGGATGGCTAGTTCTCTCACTTTGCTAATCCCTCCCTCACTTCCTGCTGTCCAGCACTACTGATTGCTTCATTCACTAACATTTATTGAGTGCTGAACCGACTCAATGGCACTTAACAACAACAACATCAGCAACCCAGTCCCTGGAGTCCTGGTGCGGTGCTGTAAAACAACCCACAGCGCCACTGAACCACAAGGTTTATTCGAACTGTAAGGTTCAAACTCACCAGCTGCCCCTCGGAAACCCTATACAGGGTCGCTATGGGTTGAAACTGACTCAACAGCACTTGACAACATTAACAACCCTGTCCCTGAAGTCGTGGTGCAGCACTATAAGATAAGCACTGGACTGCTAACCGCAAGGTCAGCAGTTCAAACTCACCAGTTGCTTCTTGGAAACCCTGTCCAGGGTCATTATAAGTTGGAACCAACTCAAGGTCATTTAACAGCCCTGTGCCTAGCCCTGTTCTAGGCATTGAGGACTAAGTAAGGTCCCATAGGAGACAGATAAGAAACAATTAAACTTGTTAACTTCTGGTAGTGTTGTTGTTTTTAAGTGCCATCAAGTCGGTTCTAACTCAGAGTGACCCTTTGTAGCATTTCTGAGGAGCAGCTAGTGGGATTAAACTGCTGGCCCTGTGGTTTGCAGTTGAGTGCTGATCCAACAGTGTCACACCAGGAGTCTGGTAGTATGTTGTTGTTATTAAGTGCTGTAAAGTCAGTTCCGACTCATAGTGACCCTGTATAGGGTTTCCGAGGAGCAGCTGGTGAACTTCACCTGCCAACCTTGCAGTTCAAACAGCTTTGCAGTCTGGCACATTAACCCACAGCACCACACCAGGTCTGGTAGTATAGGTGTCAGGAAAGAAAGAAAACAGAGGGAAGCAAGAGCAATGTTGAGTGGTGGGAAGGAGGTTGTTTTAGTTGGGTGATCAGGGAAGGCTTCTCTGAGGAGATGAGAGCAACCATTGGAAGCACAGCTGGAGGGATATCTGAGGGAAAGTATCCCAGGAAGAATGAACAGCAAGTGCAGAGGCCCCAAGATTGGAAGTTGATGCTTTTGAGAAAAATAATAAAGCCCAACGTCACTGGATTCAGCAGCCCGCTGCTTAGCCCACGGCACCACTCTGCAGGAGAAACACAAGAAAGGTTTTGCAGTCTGGACACCCACTGGGGTAGTTCAGCTATGCCCTATGGGCTTGCCACGAGTCAGAACTGACTGGACAGTGGTGGGTTAGGTTTTGGTTTGGATTCTGACTTCTTTGTGTGCAGATGGTTTCTCTTTTATCTTTTTGTAGCCTTGAGCCCAGTTTGAGAAGGGCCTTGTAAATACGTACTTACAGAACTGGAGTGCTTGACCTTGGTTATTATACTGCATAAATGCTAATTTACTGTACCCTGCTCAAAGGCTTTTAATAAAACAGTATATTACACATAAACAAATTCAGGGTTTTCTCATAAACACACTTGTAGCACGTATCACCAGCTATTCCTCTTTTAATTATGTTTAGTGCAGAGCTTTGGGCCTCAGAATTCCGTTTCACGTGCCCAACCATCTTAACAACAAGTTTTGTTCCAAAAGGTTATTTGTAAGCCAGTTGATGGAAACTTGGGATACATTTTTCTGTTGAAAACAAAATGACTAAATGGTGATTTAGTTCTCAGGCAAGCCCTCAAAAGGCATTTAGTGCCAACTGTAGCTGAAATCATATTGTTTAGTGCTAAAACATTATCAGCTTTACATTTTCTGAAGCTAGATCCCATCGATGAAGTCCTGGTATGGCACTGTAGGTTAATGCATTGAATTGTAAGGTCAGTTTGAACCATAAGGTCCATGGTTCAAGCTCACTAGCCACTCATTGGAAACCCTATACAGGGTCATATGAGTTGGCACTGCCTCGATGACACTAACAGCAGCAGACCTCGTCTACAGTAGGTCGTTTACTGATACAGTTAAAGGGCCACACAAAGTTTTATGACAGGGATTCTTACCTTTGTGCCTTTAGAATTTGGTTTTGTGCATTATGAATGAGTTAGTGGTTTGGGGATTGGGAAAACCATTGACTGGGAAGGTGGGAGAAGCTGAGCTCTGATCTTGGCCCAGCTGTTGATTTGCTGAGTAACACTGAATAAGTTGCTCTTCCTTTTTGGCTAGAAAACTCTTTTTATGTACCATAACAGAAAACATAAATGTATTTCATTGTCCAAGCCTTCCCTCAAATGGCTATCTCTAATTTTTTTTAAAGATGTCAATGGCACACAAATAACGAGGAACTCAAAATGTTCCCATGTGTAGAGCTCAACAGTTTGGCACTTAAGATGAACCTTGATTTTGATCAGCTGTCTCTCTTGATGAGTTGAAAGAGATTTTGTCCTAGAACTTTTGGTCCAGATAAGGTTCCTGTGTTCTTGGTCAACTTATCTTCCATATAATTATGCATAATCTGCTTTTCCTTTTAACTCTTAGGGAAAAAAAACGATGCCTTTGTTTAGTTTGCTTATGAAATATACTTATAGGTGCCCTTAGGGAATGGAATGAATTTGAGGAAGAGAGCAAGAACTGAAAGAGTAAGAGTGTGGGTTCAAAAACAATTTTAAATGTTAAATGCAAAGCTATTTTCAGTATCCTGCTAGAAGGAAAAAAAAAAAAAAAGAAGAAAGAAAACCTTTAAATGACAGGTGAGGTTTCTGCTCCACAGGAGAAAGGAGCCTTAGGCTTAGCATTGGTAAAAGCTATCTAGTCCTCTAACCAACTACTATTCCACCCTTCCTCCTTTCCCACCTCTGATTTTTTTTCTTTGATATTATGCGACACACTTTCCATTTGAAAGGTTTGTTCTTTAACTGGTGATAGTGGCATACTTTGACTGGAGACACAGAAATAGAGAGCCACTGTTGAATCACCTCTGACTGACTGACTCATGGAGACCTTCTGCACAGCAGAGGGAAACCTTGCCTGGCCATGCGCCATCCTCATGATTGCTGGCGTGATTGAGATCATCATTGTACCTGGTGTGCTAATCCAGCTCGCTCTCGCTGGCCCTCTGCTTCACCAAACATGATGTCCTCCTCCAGGGATTGATCCCACCTGGTGGTGTGTCCAAAGTAAGCAAGTTGAACAGTATTCTGTTTTGACCCCTAAGGCTTCCCTTGGCTAATTTTTGAAAGTAAATCGCTAGGCCTTTCTTTTAGTCTGTTAGTCTGGAAGCTCTGCTGAACTCTGTCCACCCTGGGTGATTATGCTGGCACTTGGAATTCTGGTAACGTAGCTTCCAGCATCACAACAGCAAGCATGCCAGCCATCACAGTACGGCAGAGTGGCACATGGGTAGTAGAGAGCTTGACTAGTAGCTCAGATGACTTAGGATGTGAAGTGCTATGCTAAGAGTAGCTACCCAATGGGTGTAAAGTGCAGGATGCCTCATTAGGGGTGACAGAGCACTTTTGGCACTGCCTCTGTTTGGTTAGCTGTGGATGGTGTGTTCCTGTATTATTATTACTTTCACCTGAGAGTGAAAATAGTAGTAAGGTGTTGATGCAAGGAATTGTTGCTTATGAGCTTGATTGGATGTATAGGGTGGCCATACCAAGGCTTCATCCTTAGAAACTGGAATGTAAGCAGGGATTTTGTCTGTCTTGTTTTCTACTCTATCTCCAGCACCTAAGACAGTGTCTAAACAGAGTAGTCACTCAATAAATACTTGTTAAATGAGTGACTTGAGTTTGGAAAAAAATTCAACTTTTTCTTCACTCTTTAGCAATATTCATATAGTCCCATGAGCTTAGTCTTACCTTGGTACTTTGGAGTTTAGGTTCCTATTTCTTTTTGATACATCTTTGTCTTCCTTATTATTCCAGTTGGCCAGGTACCAGTACCTTTTTATTGATGATGCAGAGTTACATGGCAGTCCTTGCCCTGCTGATGGTCATCTTTCTCTTATCTTTAATTGGGTCCAAAGTGCAGCAGATCAATAGCTGAGCCACATCAATTAAAAGAAAGCTTATTGCATATTTCTCTGGGCATAGTACTACACATTTGTTTATTCAGCCAACAAATATCTGAGGGGCTGTTACAAGAAGGCACCATGCTAGGCCCAGAAGAAGAGCAGAAATAGTCATGTGGCAAAGAGCCGCAGTTTCCTTTATTGCATATGGATGCCTTAAGTTAGAAGATAATCCAAGGCCACATTATACCAGTTAAGTGGTCTAGACTATGCATAAGTGCAACAACAAGTAAGAGACTAGATATAACTTTCTGGTTGTCATGGAAGGGAGGAGGCTTTGTGGAAAAGAATAGGTTTAATCTAGACCTTGAAGGATGGATAGATATTTAAGATTTACAGACAGGGTGTAGGATAAGCACTTGAAGTTGGGGGAGGGGCAAGTACATAGTGTGAAAGCACAGAAGTAGGAATGACCAGTTCACATTCAGGGACGTAAAGTTTGGAAGATCACTAGATGCTCAGGTCTGAAACATGTCATTTCAGATGGTAATAATTACTAACATCTAGTGAATTCTTAAGGAGCCCTGGTGGCCCAATGGTTAAGCACTCAGATACTAACCAAAAGGCTAGTGTTTCAAACGCACCAAGTGGCTCCACAGGAGAAAGACGTAACTATCTGATTTTGTAAATATTATAGCCTAGAAATCCTATTGTTGTTGTTAAGTGCCGTCGAGTCGGTTCCGACCCATAGCGACCCTGTACAGGGTTTCCAAGGGTGTAAATCTTTACGGGAGTAGAAAGCCTCATCTTTCTCCCGCGGAGCAGCTGGTAGTTTCGAACTGCTGATCTTAAGGTTCGCAGCCCAATTAGTAACCACTACGCTACCAGAGCTCCATATGGAGCAGTTATATTCAAACACATGGGGTCACTATGAGTTGAAATGGATTCATAGGCATTTAACAACAGCAGTGAGTTCTTAGAATGTTCTTAGCATTCCACACATTCTATTTCATTTCAATCTTAGGAACCCCCCCGCCCCATGAAATGTAGGTATTATTATTAGCATCACTTTGTTATTGGTGTTAAGTGCTATGGAGTTTGTTCTAACTCATAGTCACCCTTTATAGGGTTTCCAAGGTGAGGTCGAACCGCCAACCTTGCAGTCCAGCACATTAACCCACAGTGCCACACACCAGGGCTCTGCACATCACTCTAGGGATCAGGAAATTGAGGTACAGATAGATTCAGTAACCTGTCTAAAGTCACGTAGTTAATACAGGGGGTTTCCAAACTTAAAAACGACATGAAAAAAAACTTTTGGTCACCATACTCTGCTGCCTCCTAGTACCCTCTGGATGCAAGATTTGGGCTTGATTATTAGGGTTTTAGAGTTGTGCACTAGAAGTGAGCAAGGCTAAGTTGCAAGTCAAAGTTTTGCCTCATGTGGTAGAGACTAAAAGGCAGTGGAAACCCACTGAGGTGGTTTTATGATGATTATGATTTTAGTGATATGAAATATTTCTCTCTAAATTATTAATCAAGTGTTCCTATTGAATTGGAGCAAAAAAGGACTGAATGAAGCAGAGACCTGATAGGGAACTTATCAGATGAATCCAGGCAGAGGGTGAGAAGGAGCCAGAACTGGGAATTAATTGCCAATTATGTTAATCAGCATGGCCGTTTTCAGTCACCCTTTAGATTTCTGGAGTGTAGTGAACATCTGCCTTTATGAGTGGTTTCCAAGTGTGTGAATCTACACTGTACCATCACCAAGATGCCTTAATGAAATCTCTAGAAGCAAAGCAACACTGTGGATGTCGGATGTTTAAAGATAAATGCCCACATTTTCTGGAAAGAGCACC
The DNA here is from genome assembly GCF_000296735.1 of Chrysochloris asiatica. NCBI lineage: Eukaryota > Metazoa > Chordata > Mammalia > Afrosoricida > Chrysochloridae > Chrysochloris > Chrysochloris asiatica. The sequence goes on from NW_006408601.1 coordinate 2,170,707, forward strand.
AGATTAGGAGTCAGATAGCCTGCATTCTAGGCTGGTTCTGCCACTAAATCACTATGCATTTTTTGCCAAATCACTTAATGTCTCAAACGGAGGCTGATTCCTTATCTGAGGAACAGTCATCGCGACTCTTGTCCAGCCCCTTACAGTGTGGTTCTGATACTTTAGTGAGATAAAGAAAGGGTAAAGATTTTGAAACTATAAAGTTGCATCGTGACTAGAGATGGATCTGTGGCTGTGGGTTTAATAGTGAAAGTGAACTGGCCTTTGCTGGGATAAGGCTGGAAGGGTGCAGGTGGAAATTTCCCCACCTCCAGGGCATGGTTAAGGATGTGGCGCTGTCCACCAGATGGGTGCTGACGGTGCTCACTTTGCTGGATACGGCCATATTTGAAAGCTGATATTACACCTCGCCTTTAGAAAAGGGGAACCACAGCCTGATACCCTAGATACAGAGAAAAGTGAGCGAAGTGTTGATATTTTCTTTCTTTATCCTTGAAGTACTTACTATAAATACAAGGGTTACCAGGCTTGGACGTGGGTGGAAAAATTAGGCACAGATATCCATGTAAATGTATCCTCTTCTCTGGATGCCTATTAGAAGTGATAGGCAGCTATGAACAGGGCAGGCAACCCAATAAAAAGATAAACATGAGTTTATTTATTTGTAGTGAACAGTTTCACATGTTTGTCACCATGAAAACTTATGAAACTGCTCACTACAGGTTAGTAAGTGAACACTGTGTAGTTGTCCCTGTGTTGTTGCTGTTAAATCCTGTTGAGCTGGTTTTGTCTCATAGTTACCCTGTGTAGGGTTTCTGAGGGGTGGCTGGTGAGTTTGAACCACCGACCTTGTGGTTCAAATCTGAAAAAAGGCTTTGATTCTATAGGAAGGTGCTGCGGGATTGGAGGAGAGACAGATGCCAGCCATACCTAGAAGAAGAAACTTAGTGGTGAAATTTTGTATAACTGTTCACTAACCATTAGTAAGTAAGCACAGGTAAGCCCATGCTTACCTTATTGGATAACCCAACACTGGCTGTGACCCAGAAAGAAACAAGTGACAGGACACAGCCAGTTGGACAGTCTCAGATGTTTTGCATCTCCAGGGACATTAGGCAGAAACCTAGAAGAACTTTGGGGATCAGTGAGTGAACCATCCTGCTGTTCAGGTAACATCTGGCTCCAGAACTTGATGTGAAGGATTGGGGATCTGCCAAATATTTATTTTTGTTAGCATTCCATCTGTCTATTAACCATACTAATGGGGAGCATGGTGGCACTGTAGGATAAGCACTAGACTGCAAAACACGAGGTTGACGGTTTGAACCTATCAGCTGCTCCAGGGGAGACAGATGAGACGTTCTGCTCCCACAGAGATTTATAGCGTTGGAAACCCTATCTAGGGTCGCTATGAGTTGCAACCAACTCGACGGCACTTAACAACTACTGCTAACAGATTCCTTACCTTTGAGTATTTACTGTATGCCAGGAACTGTGCTGAATGCTTATGCATTTTCTCATTCAGTCCTCACAATATCCCTACAAGGTGGTGGATACTGTTAGCCACATTCAATAGGGAAGGCAACTGAGATTCAGGTGCCCCAGATCATACAGTAAGTGGAGACGGAGACGCTCTAATTCATACCCGGGAGCCTGCACTCTTAATGGCTGCATTCTTCTACTTCCCTTCCCCTGGCACCCTGCAGTACCCCCTGCCTCTGGCTTTGAGGTTTCTGATGGCTCAGCAGGTCTTTGGATGCATTTTTGGTTGATAGATGTGTCCCTGCACATTGGCCCCGGCTCACTGCAGCTCTCTCTTCTTCACAGCCCATGATTGACGTCCGCAGCTCCCACCGGTTGCCCTGTGGCTGGTGAGCAAATGGATGCCAACGGTGAATGCAGCAGAAAGACTAACCGCTTCACGCTAATACATATGGGGGAAATTAACGCGAGAAAAAGAGAACAACAAAAGAAATTGCTCTGGGTCCTTTTTTTTTTTTTTTTCCCAGAAAGTGAATGGGTAGTTTGTGGTCTGCTCAAAAAGTTTTGTAATGATGCCCAAATCTCCCCACATAAGTCTTCCCAAGTGCCATGATCCTTATGACCACACCGTTTCACATTTATGTGCGATGGACAGAATTATTTTTAGGTACACTGTCTTGTTTAGTCTCTGCCACAGCCCTGTGAGAGAGGTGTTACAAAGGCTAGTTTTGTGGGCTGGGAAACAGCCTAGAGGCTTGAATGACTGTCCAGGCTCCTCAGCTTGTCATTTTCAAAGCTAGGACTTAACCATGGCTGACTTTAACTGCCACCCTCTTCCCAAGTTTCTTTTCTGCTTTCTCTATTGAAGATGTTCATAAATGTTCTGATTTTTTGCTGTATTTAGAAGTTCGCAGGAATTATTAAAGTACGTTGGTTATATTCTGTTAATGAAATCAAAACAAATAAAAAAAATCATGTGATTGGTTGTTGTGTTTGTCTTAATTGACTTGCACCTGCTTTGTACAGTATGGAATACAAAAAAGGAGTTTCAAAAAGTGTGTAGAAAAATTGACTGAAAGATAATGGAATTTTTCCATTATCCATAAACTTTTTGAAGCCTCCACATATATAATCTTTTGTGGTGTGTTATTGGACCAAGAGCTTTCCTAGTTGTAAGTCCTAAGACTTTAATGTTGTTGTTAAGTGCTGTCAAGTTGGTTTCTACTCACAACGGCCCTGTGTAGAGTTTATGAGGCTGTAAATCTTTGCAGATGCAGAAAGCCTCATCTTTATCCTGCAGAGTGGCTGTTGGGTTCGAACTGCTGACCTTGTGGTTTACATTCCAGTGCTCATCCTACAGTGCTACAGCAGAATTCCAAGGCTTTAATAGATGATATTACATAGATGATATTTAATAGATCTTGGAGTTTACATAGTTCCTTTAAACCATTGACCATCATATTCTTAGTCAGGCACTCAGACTCTTATTATAACATTGTTTCCACGGAGAAATGAGCCTTGGCTTGCATCACTTCGGCTTTCGGTGCCTTTTCTAGGAATGAAGTGAGCTGGATCTGTAAGAGAGGGAACTGGCTGTATTTGTCACTTACAACTCTCGTTCCTGCTGCTGTGGCTGATTTGTTGTTCTGGGCCCTCTCAATTTTTCCTGTGACCTGAACATAAACCATTTTTGAGATCCCAGTAATTTAATTTTTTAAAAAAGTTTTCCCATAAAATAAAATCATGAATGGAACACTTTCCAACACAGTTTTAAACATCGCCTGTATTTAATTGGTGGCAAGGGGTCTTGGCTAGAAGAATGTAGAACTGGTCTCTCACTCAAGTGTTTAGTATTCGTTGGAACACAGGAAAAGTCCCTGAATTAAAGATCCTCACAGAAACAATGGATAAAACTACATAGGATTGGAGTTGATTTTTCTCTCTTGAGCCAATCCAGAATAGATAGTGGTTCAGGTCTGGTATCTTAAACCCATGGCTTCTACTTGGTTGCTGAAGGTTCACAGCGTCCATTTCACTATTTGCCAGGAAAACCAGGGGAGCACACATCCAGTCATTTTAAAAGCAAGGTCTCAGAGCAGGGTACTACTCTTTTATTGTTGTTGTTAATCCAAGTGGCCAGAATTAAGTCGTGTGACTGCCTATAACTACAAAGAAGCTGGGGGATGCCTTGAGTTTGGAAAACATGAATTCAGCAAAAACTCTGTTTTTAAGGGTGAAGAGGAATCTAAGCACTGGGGAAGCGAGCAGTATGCTGCACTGTGTTGGCAGTAGGGGTGGGGGCAGTGTTCTGAGTCAAGGGTCAGAATCATAAACCAGGGCATGTCTAACCACTCACAGGGCAGGTCGACTCATTGCTCAGAAACTAAATCTGGTAGAGCCAAGGTGCTGAAGTGTATATGAACTATCTGAAAAAGACTTTAGGCTTTTCTACTAGTGTGAGGCCCAGCAGTATCGATGTCAGGAGAACATTAGAATGAGCACTGGGCCAGGAGTCAGCAAACCTAGGCTTGAGTCCTGTAGCTTCATTTCATGACTTTGAGCAAAAATTCCAGTGGCTATTTGTGTTATCCAGAATATGGGCCTACCGATGAGGGCCTGCCCTACTTCCCAGGCTCAGTGTGAGGGCAATGGCTGGGGAAGTACCCCGCAAGCTGCAGCATCTGTGTTCATTCATTACCCTTTGTAGCCCCAACACCCAGTCCAGTGCTTGGCTTGGGGATGTTGGTTGAATGAAGTGTGAGTATTACTTGTTAAGTGCTGTCGAGTTGGTTCTGACTCAGTGACCTGTACAGGGTTTCCAAGGAGTGGCTGGTGAGTTTGAACGTTGACCTTGGGGTTCAAACCAACCCTGATGTCAAGTGCTTATCCTATGGCACCACAAAGGTGGGAAAAATGATCAAGGAGAGCTTGATTCTGAACAGTCTTTCTCTGCCAGACTGAAAGGTTCTGGTTTCTGCTGGTCAGGGTCTTGGGCCTACGTGCTAAACCAGGCACCCAAGGGGGATGCAGGCAGATATCAGGGTAGTTCCTGAGCAGGTAGTGCATGACACATAATGATACCTTGGCAAGGCCATGTGCTGACTCTACGGTTCAGGTAACAAATGAAGCAAACTGGAGATGTGACTTTTGTTTGGATGTCATTTAAAAATAATTCTGATCATCTGCAGATTGGAAGATTGAACCACTGAACCTTCCCAAACCCACCTCAACTTGATTTTTACAATTCTTCTGTTGTTTGGGAAAAAAAAAGAAGACTTGTTCAAGACAATAAGTATTTATTGAAAATATAATATAGGTAATAGGATCCAAAATGAGCTTAAATGTTTCTGTCATATGGGAAATGTCTATGAGAGCAATAATGATTTTTTTCTTTTCTTTTAGTGGCAGAGTGAGGGCTCGGTGGGATAATCAGTTTTATTTTCTTTAGCATTGTGAGGGCTTTCTTTTATTCATTTTGCTATTTCATTTGTTTATTCGCTAAAGGTGAGCTTCCTGTTTTGAGTTCCGTGGAATATTTCTAAATTGACTTTACTGGAAAGAAGCAGGAATCAAAATTATATTCTCAGTATGCTCTCAACTTTGAGAAAGTCTCATGCCTGGAAGGAGGGAACTGCTTCAAAATGTGAATAGCGGTTCTCATTGCGCAGAATTATAGGTGATTTTCATTCTCATCTCCTTCTCTGTGGTTTCCTAGTTTTTGACAATGAGCATGTACTACTTTGATAATCATAAAACAACTAAAGTTAGCCACACAGATGAATACTCTTGAGCCAAATCAAGTTTTATTTTTGGCAGCTTGACCTGGGCTGTGAGCTCTCATATTCAGATTCCTTTCTGACTGAGATGTTAAGGAACATTTTATAAATAAGGATGTTTTCTTTTTTTTTTTTTTTTGAAAACAACCAAAAAAGTTAAAGATTTACACTGTGTTAAGGAAAGATGCCCAGAGTAACCCTCCACCTGGAATTTAGCTTGTCTTTATTATATTCACTTGTTGTTGTTAAGTGCCGTCGAGTCGGTTCCGACCCATAGCGACCCTGAACAGGGTTTCCGAGGTTGTAAATCTTTACGGGAGTAGAAAGCCTCATCTTTCTCCCACGGAGCGGCTGGTAGTTTCGAACCGCTGACCTTAAGGTTCACAGCCCGATTCGTAACCACTACGCTACCAGAGCTCCTTTTATATATTCACTTAAGGAAATAAAATTTGCATGTTCCCTTTTCATCGTGTAACTGTTTCTCCCTTTATCTTACATTTATCATACATTTGCTGGCCTTCAGGTGACCCGACTCTCTTACCCCGTTCTGTGGTTTCTTGGTCCCCTGCCATTTCTCATGTTGTTCACATCCTCCAGCTGATCATGACTTTGTAGATTTAGGTGTAGTTTCTTCCCACCAACACTTTTACGGATGGACGAGACCTACCTGTCATCCCTTTTCCTGTCTCAGCTTGCCTTTGCTCTTTGTCAGAGCTCAGGTGAGTAGCCTGAGCAGCGTTCCCGGACAGGATGAGGAGCAGGGGGTCAGGCAGGACAGCAGGGACAGGGTGAGAACACTGCTTGGGCGGAGCCTTGGGGAAGGCAGCTGGGCCATACATCCAGTACTTGGCCCTCACCTGGTAGAAGCGGCTCAGGTGCAGCTCCTGAGGATTGATGTTTAAAGTCAGGTATTCTCCAAGCCATGTGTTCTTCTACTGAGACTCTGCTATGAGGCAGCAACTGTTCTAGGGATGCAGTGAGCTGGCGGAATGAGGCTGACCTCATCTCTACTGTCAAGGGCTATCATTCTAGCAGGAGAGAGAGGGGCTAGAAGGGAGAAGAAGATGAACACAGTATACGCATGGCCACATGGATGGCTACAGTGTCCTTCCATAGTGGAGCAGGAGGGCCAGAGTTGGATTGGATCCCAGGTTCTGGATCCCTCTCTGTCCCCAGGCTGCGTTCTGGCTCAAATCTGCAGCAGGAGGGATGGAGGAGACATTCTGGTAAGCCTTAACTGCTTCTCCTTTTCCTGTTAAGTCACCAGGGCTAGCCCAGTGCCTGCAGGCAGAGAAAGCCAAGGCTGAGGGCATGGGGTAGGGACTGGCTCTCTTGGTCGTTCCAGTTGCCTGTCTCTGGACTACCTTAGATGCATATGCAACTTTTCCAGAGCGGTAAGCTGTGCTAGCATAGTGGTTACAAGTCAGACTGATAACCTTAAGGTCAGCAGTTGGAAACTACCCGCTGTTCTGTGGGAGAAAGATGAGGCTTTCTGCTCCCATAAAGATTTATAGCCTTGGAAACCCTGTACAGGGCCACTATGAGTCGGAACTGACTCCATGGCACATAACCACCACCACCAAGCCAATTTGTACACAGAAGTCTAGATTTTTGCATGTTGTATCTTTGAGGACAAGATTTACTTTCTCCCTGATGATTTTCAGCTTTTAGTGAGGCTCGGCATCTTACTGCCCCCTCTATGAGGATGTTGGGTGTTACTGACAAGTGATGGTTGTTGGCTACACTTTAGCTGGGTCTCCCACAGGAAAGAAAGGTGCCAATCCTTTCCCGAAACCACCACTGCTCTTTTCAGTTTGTGTATAGATTTTTAGGTCTCCCTCTACAGATGACAGGGAGCTTTGGAATTAACATGGCCCTCAAAAGGCTGAGTTTTCAGCCAGGGAGTGACACTGAGTCTCTTGAGAAATGTCTACCTTTTTTCTAAATATTCACTGGCTCAAAGCTGTAAAATCTTGTTTTAGCCTTTGTTTCATGATTTCTCCTAGTTTCTGAGATAACTTTGGGGCTCATTGTATTTGGCATTCAGAGAATTAGCAGTCATTGAAGCTGCCTTAAATTCACAGTTGGATTTGATGATGATGACTTTTCCTTTGCTATCAGGTGCTGTGGTTTAGCTGGCTTTGAGCAGCTCTTACAACCTCTTCTTTACTGGGAGGATGCTGCCAGGGGACTCAAGTAGTGCCAAGCCTTGGGGTCCTGAGGCTCCTGTTTGGGGTGCTCCTGCTACCCAGGGACCTTGCAGAGTGCTTTTTACTTACCCACAGTGTGTTGTATTGTACTCTGTTTGCTCAGAAGTAAGCATTTTATTCCAAACTTTTCATCCAAAAGTTGCCCCTTAGCTGATCTTAATGACTCCCCCATTTCCTTGCACATTTTCATTGGTACAGAGGCCTGGCCCTTGGTCTGCCTGAGGCACACCTGACTGGGGGCGCCCCTGTGTGCGCCTTAGTTTGGGAGGAAAGGAAGGAGGAGCAGACCTTTCTCTTGCTTTGAAACAGGAACCAAGACTCCCAAGTCAGGAGAATGCTGAAGAATCTGTTTGGGAGCTGTCTCCAGCAATCAAGTGAGGTCGAAAAGTTAATTGCTATTGTTGTTGGGTGGCATCAAGTCAATTTCAACTGCTAGTGACTCACTCCCTGTGACAGAGTAGAACTACTTCATGGCTGTAATCTTTATGGGAGAGACTGCCAGATCATTTTCTCCCATGGATCCTCTGGTTGAGTTTGACCTTCCATCCTTTGACCTTAGCAACTGAGTGTTTAATTAACTGTTGTGCTACCAGGGTCCCTTAGAATAGTGAATACGAATTAATGACAATATGCCTCTAGGAAACATTGTACAAGAGAGGCGCCTTAACACTTCAGTTGGGTCCTCTAGAGAAGCAAAACCAATGAAGCACACGTATATATATTTGTTGTTGTTAAGTTGGTTCCAACTCATAGCAACCCTGTATAGGGTTTCCAAGGAGCAGCTGGTGAGTTTGAATCGCTGGCCCTGCAGTTCAAACCCACCTTGCAGTCCAGTGCTAATCCTATAGCACCCACACCAGGACTCCAATGTATACATAGAGATTAAGTCAAGGAATTGACATGTTTGTGTGGAGGCTGGTAAGTCTCAAATCCCTGGATCAGGCATCAGGCTTCTCCTGATTTATGTGGTTGTGGGAACTGGAATATTCCCAGATCATCAGGTCCGGCAACAGGCTGCTGGCTTGTTTTAAGAACTGGAGGCCAAATGATGATGAGTCAGGTGCCGGATCCAGAGTAATCGAGTGAGCTTTTATGGGAATGGTTGTACAATTGAACTCAGGCCACACCCTGAGGAAACTCTTAATGCAACTGATTAATCACATCAGAGCACAGCATGGAAGTGATTACATTATATTACATGATAGAAAGCAATCAGTGTTTATCAAACTGCTGAAAATCATTAACCTAATCAAGTTGACCTGTAGATATGTCAATTTGATAATATACATATATGTATATAACATTAACCATCACTAGAGGGATCCACATTGTTGTTGAGTGCCGTCGAGTCGGTTCTGACCCATGGTGACTCTGTACAGGGTTTCTGAAGCTGTAAATCTTTACAAGAGCAGAATGCCTCATCTTTCTCCCGCGGAGTGGCTGGTAGTTTCTAACTGCTGGCCTTAAGGTTCGCAGCCCGAGCTCCTTAGAGGGATCCACATAGACCACCATTAATAAAAGAAAATAAGGCAGCTTAGAAATGATTAAGCAACCAGCCAAATACTCATGTCTCAAAAGGGGGAAAAAAACCCCACAAAACCAAGAACTGGGAAAGGAACCCCCATTCTGTGTTGATAAAGTTTCTTACCCCTGAAGTATAAAATAAAAGTTTGACACAGAAGTAATGGGGGTGGAGGGCAGCTCTCTGTGAATTGAGTCTGCTGAGGTGACAAACTCCCACCTAGGCATTTGCCACCAGGTCAGCAGTAGGACTTGCAGGTCAGCAGGCCAAACCTCTTCATCACTTGGATAGGCAGCTCTGCTTTTCCCTGTCATCTTGTCAGTATCCACTGTTGTTCACTGCTCTGTAGCCCTACTAATAATTATATGTTTACAGCTAATACGTATAAACTCATTCATCCTCATAAACATCTGGTGAGTTATCCCCATTTTTCAGATACTCAGAGGTCCCATAATTGTCCATGTTTGCACATCTAATGCTGGTAACACAGGGATTCTAACCCTGATTCTTGGGTCCTATGTCAGTCCTCTGACCCCTTCACTTTGTCTTTGTTTTGTCCTGTTTTGTTTTTTTGATCTTTGTTCGGGTATTCAGAACTTGGATGCAGTGGCTGGGCCGTAAGGGTGAGGGAGTTGTCAGTTCATTGAGCATCAGTGCGCCTGGCATAATGGGAAGGTAACTGGCGTGATGCAAGAAAATAATAGCTGGTTTGTGTTTTTAAGAGGTTTTTCTGGCTCCCGTGTGGAGAGTGGATTGGAGGGAGGCAGAGACAAGAGTGTAACAGGATGTTGTTCTGGTCCAGGGGAGAGTTATTGGCTTGGACACTGTTCGCAGGCTGCCGTGTGACAGTGTCTGCCCCAGCATACCAGATTTTGCCAAGCCCTCGCCCCATTGTTGATGCTGTTCTCTCTACCTGGAAGGCTCTCTTCTGCTTCCCAGACCTGGCAGCTCTGCCACTGCATAGCCAAGTGACCTTGAGCAAGTGAACAGATCTCTCCTGAGCCTCAGTCACTTCATCTCTGAAGGTGGCCTCCCTGAGCCAGCCTCAGGGATTGTGAGATACCGCAGTAACCTCCGTGGTCTCCTTGAGTCCTGCCTTGTTCTGCCCCTGTGAGGGTGAGGGTCAGATCAGGTCATGGCTCTGTTCAGAACCCTCTCGACAGTAACTTCCTGCCTCACTCACTCAAGAATAGCCAAATCCTTACCATGGCCAACAAAGCTTCCTGGTACTTGTCTGAGCTCATCTCCCAGCCCGGGGATATACAGTGTGTAGCTGAGAAGGCTGGGTTCTGGATAGTACATATCAGTGTGGTTGAGTGGTGCTCCAGAGTTACGCAGTGCACAGTTGTGAAGCTGGCCCCTCTCTGCTCTACTCCAGCCATATGGAGACCAGGCTACTCCCCAAACATGCCAGGCTTCCTGTCCAAGCTCTGCACTGACTGCTCTCTCTGCCTGCAATGTTCTTTCCCTAGACGTCTGTCTGGCTTGTTCACGCACCTCCAGGTCTTTACACAAATACTACCTTGCTTAAAATCCACCCAGCCCTCTGTCCCCACCCTGATATTTCCTGTTTCTTTTCTATTTTCTTTTTCCTCTTAGCACCCATTAACCAGTTGTTGTTGTTGTTGTTGTTGTTAAGTGCAGTCGAGTCAGTTCCGACCCATAGCGACCGAGGGTGTAAATCCTTACGGGAGTAGAAAGCCTCATCTTTCTCCTGCGGAGCGGCTGGTAGTTTCGAACCGCTGACCTTAAGGTTCGCAGCCCGATTCGTAACCACTACGCTACCAGAGCTCTAAATAAATGGAAAAACTACATTTTCCTGATTTATTATGGTTTATTGTCTATATATTCTCAGTAGACTACAAAAGTTCTATGAAGGTAGGGATGATTGATTATTTTGTTCACTGGCTAGTCCCCAGTGTCTATCACAATGGCTGGAAGATAGCCACCATTGAGTTGGCCCCAGACTCCTGAGGGCCCTGTGCACATGAAATAAAGCACTGTCTGGTCCTGTGCCATCCCCATGGAGTGGGGACTCAGTTGTTAGGGAGTAAATGAGGCTATGATATAACAGGTGGTGTGTGGGGTATAGTGCTTCAATCATAGAACCCATTGCTGTTGAATCCATTTAGACTCAGAGCCATGCTCTAGAACAGAGTAGAACTGCCTCACAGGGTTTCCAAGGTTGTCATCTTTACACAAGCAGACTGCTGCAACCTCCTCCCCCAGAGCAATTGGTGGGATCAAACTCCTAACCTTTCAATTAGCAGCCAAGTACTTAATTACTATGCCACCAGGGCTCCTCAACACATATAATAAGCATCCAATAAATATTGTCTGCCATTATTATTACTGTGGGTGTTTTACATGATCTTTCAGGGATCTGCTCTTAATACTCGGCCCTTCCCAAGCTCCTTCTCAGATGAGATGAACTCAATGCCCTCCTTACTCTTGGTTGCTGTTCACTCTCTCCTTCTCGGCTTGGACGTGATCTCATTGCATTAGCAGGGCCTATCTCATTCTCTTCCCTGTTTGAGTCTGGTCCTTCAGGGTGAAGATTGGCTTGTTCAAAAGTGTATCTGATGTGCCCTGCCTGTCCCCACCAGGTCGGCAGGTAGTAGGAACTGAACACATGGTTACTGCTAGCAGCTGTGGCAGGTGGAAGAGCTTTGTAATTGGCCACGACCCTTCGAGCAGGACCTCTGGATACAGCTCCCTGAGCCCAATGTTGGAGGGAGATATTTAATGCTTTGGGAGAGAGTTTTGGAACCCAAGTGGGATCCATAGCTGACGTCCCCTGTCTTCACAAGCAGGACAGAACCAAATTTCAAAATGAGCCCAATTCTAACACCCACCAGCCTCCCACAGCACTCTCTGCTTCTCATCTGGGTTCCATAATCCATTGCAGTGGTCACACAGAACTCATAAGAATATCACAGTTATGGGGATTATTAGGGAAGTGAGCAGGGTACAATTCAGGATCGAAAACCAACTCGGTGCAGTTGGTCTCCCATGAGGAACGCCTCTTCTCTGCCAGACTGCAGACATGCCTCACTCTTGTCTTCTGCTTCTCAGCCACGTGACCCTTTATCTCTGCCTCAGTTCACAGGCCTAGAACCACAGCTGCTCTCCTTTCCATGCCATCACCTCTGCCGTCGCCATTTTTCTACGTGGGGATCTCATGCTCCACTCATGTTCTTCCCCCTGGGCTCTTCTGCCTCAGCTCCTGAGGTGGCTCCTTTTAAACCTAGCTGGAGGGTAACGCTAACTAATCCCATCCCTGGAGTCCTGTACACCTTAGTTGAATGGTCCCACCCAATCACTTGGTGGGAATCAAAAAGACTTTGGATAGATAAACCATATCAAGTAAATTCAAGGCACCCAGGAGCCATAAGAGGGGAGAATGTAAGTGCTAGGATGAGGAGTATGGTTCTTGTATTGTTAAGTGCCATCAAGTGGGATCTGACTCATAGTAACCCTGTAAAGGGCTTCTGAGGAGCAGCTGGTGGGGTTGAACTGCCTAACTTGTGGTTTGCAGTCCAGTGCTGATCCTACAGCGCCACATCTGAGTACGAATCAAGGCTGTAGTGAGGCTCTCTGAAATCATTTTTCCTGTTCAGAGATAGAGTTGTCGTTTTGTGGGTTCAACCTGGGCTTATCCATGGGACAGCGAACCCATCGAAGGACAGGAGGGATTGCTGGCTGGGGTTTGGCATGGACTTGGGTTGAAGGAGTAGACCTTTTGTCTTTGGGGGCAGTGTCCTGAGGTTGATGGGATTTTTCTGCCTTGCTCTGGTTAGTCTGACATATTCATGATCCACTTGCTTCTCTGGTATCTTGGGTCCCACACCCTGCCAGGGTTGGTGGGCCCATCTCTTCAGTCCGTCTTGTCCAGAGACAGGTGAACTCAGGATCAGGTGTCAGTTCAGCACGTAACTTTCTGTGTGGTCCTCGCCAAGATACTCGGTCTCCTTAGGTCTCACTAATCTGCCAGATGAGCAGCAAATAAGCGAAATTCCTGTGTTTTAAGCTGTTGTGTGCTGTTGAGCTGGTTCTGACTCATAGTGACCCTATATAGGGTTTCCGAGAGCAGGTGATGAATTTGAACTGCCGATCTTGTGGCTAGTAGTCCAGCGCTTGAAATCCCACCTACCGTAGTCAGGATTAGCCTTGAGAGAGGCTGTGCCTTTAGGTGGAAGCTTGGTGGCCGCACTGTAGAGGGGACAAAGCTTCACAAGATTTTCTTAAGGGATTGACATTTATTCTCCCATCCGGTTTGGGGTTCATTCTGAAAACCTAGGGAGGATCCTCTTCCTGTTCCCCTTGCCTGCTTCCAGAACTGACTTTGGATTTATGGATTCTTTTCCATCTTTGATTCTGCTCGTCTAAGTGAATCCTGCCCTGTGCCCAGGGTCCTCATTTCCTGTGACTGCTGCCATTCCCTCTATCTCTATTTGCTGAGATTTGTTCTTAGAGTTCCCCCATCTCTCCTCACCTGTGTTCTCCAACTCTGGGTCTAGCCTACCCCCAGCAAGGGCAGCCTTGATGGCATGAATGGTGTGCCCTATGCTTTTACATCTCCTTTACTTCTAACATTGTATCTTCATCCTTTCCCCAAGTGGCTCGCTAGTCTTCATTATGATCACTTAAGAGGGCTGTATAATAGTCTGTCAAGGGAGCATCTTCAGTAAGCCATGGGCTTGTTATGGGGTATTAAGATTGCTTCTAATTTTTGCTCTTTTCAGTTAATGCTACATTGAACCATCTTTGGGCATTATGGAATCATTTCATTAGGTTAGCATTCATCTAGTTCATGGAAATGGTCCAAGATTAAAGAATTAGAATTTCTTTTTTTACCCCCAGAATGAATATTGTGAAGATATATTAAAATTTTTACTTTAAATGCTAGGAACCATCTTTATTGTATTTTCAGTGAATGAAAAAGCAGAATAAAGGTAATATAAAATTAGATGTAAGTGAAAAACTGAATATTTATAGGTAACACATAACTTGTATGTTCCTTGGTATGGAGGTGAGCCAGGAAGTTCTCTTAAGGAGCAACCTATCTGTTTGAATTGAAGGATTTTGTACTCCTACATGTTTGACAAAGGAGTTCTTAGCTGCTAGCCTAAAGGTTGACAGTTTGAGCCCTAGTTGCTCCACGGGAGAAAAGACCTGGGCATCTGCCTCCCTGAAGATTGCAGCCTAGGAAGCCCAGTGGGGTCATTGTCCTCTGTCTTGTTGGGTTGCTGTGAATCATAGTCAACTCCAAGGCACACATTTGTGACACTTTGATTAAAATTACAATAAAATAAGGGATTCCTTCTTAAGGATATTTATAAGAAATGCGCAACAAGAAAATTAAGTAGGTATTTGAGATGGACCCTATCTTCTGAGCCAGAAGTTGAGTCTATGAGGTGGAACTACCAGTAGTGGAAGTGGTTTGCAAACTTGCAGAAAGGATCGGGTTTTTTTCTGTTAGCCATTATTAGAATGAAACCAATCAGTACACACCAACTAACTGGGTCCCAGTACTGTTTTGAGCCTGAGATCTGTATTGGGTTTGACATGCCAGTAAAAGGTACCCTCTGATCTGCTGGCCTGTTTATTGTTAGTGTTAGTTCAGTCTCTGATTGTTTATTACGTAGACCTAGATGCTGTTGAGTTGGTGCCAGCTCACTGGGACTTCAGGTGTGTCCAAGTGGAATTGTGGCTGCTTTTCCAGAAGAAGACCACCGGGTCTTTCTCCTCAGGTGCCTCTGATAGGCTCAAATGCCAGTCTTGCAGCAAAATACGTAAATGGTTTTTGTACCACTGAAGGACTCCAGACCTGGACTCTAAACTTTTACATTTTAATTTAATTCAGCACTGCTTCCTTAGATTTTACACAGTGTAAAGTTTTAGGGAATAAAATTTTGGGAGAAAAATCTCAATGCTCTCTTGGTTTTGAGGAGCTTGTGACCAACCTGGGAGTGGGAAAGTTAAAACAAGTCTAAAATTGATGATTATTCAAAGGTGGTGAGGAAGCTAGCCTGCACTGTTAGAGAAAGGGAAATTCCATGTCTTTTGGAGTTGAAGGGATCAAGACCGTTTTAACGGAACTGGTTAGTTTTGTCAATGCTTTGAGGGACAGGCTGAGATAGAGGCTGGACATTCCTAGTACAGGTGTAAGGCCTGAGCAGAGTGATGGAGTTGGAAGACTAGAAGGACATGGGATAGGTTTGGGGACCTAACAATTCACTGCGGTTGTCTTGACGCTTTGTGCACATGTAATTATGGTTATAAGCAACATTGTAGAGCGTGCATCAGATGGTAGACATGGTTCTGAGAGCTTTACACGTATGAACTCCTTTCAAACCCACAACAACCCAAATGAGGTTGTTGTTGTTAGATGCCATTGAGTCCATTCTGACACATAGCGACCCTGTATAGGGTTTCCAAAGCATAGCTGGTTAGTGTGAACCGCCAACCTTTCAGTTCAAATGACTTTGCAATCTGACACATTAGCCCACAGCGCCAGAGGTGGTTGTTGTTGTTGAGTGCCATCAAATCGATTCCCACCCATAGCGACCCTGTATAGGGTTTCCAAGGAGCAGCTAGTGAGCTTGAACCGCCGACCTTGCAGTTCAAACAGCTTTGCAGTCTGGCGCATTAACCCACAGTGCCACACCAGGACTCTAGAGGTCGGCACTGCCATTATCTCCATCCCTGTGAGCAAGGTAGACACAGGCTTATTTGTGTTTGCTTACTAATCTGTAAGGGGCTCTGGTAGCGTAGTGAGACATGAAACAGTGGATTAACTTGCTTGCCTAAGATCACATCTCTGTAGAGCCAGGGGTCAGATCCTGTTGGTGTGGCTCCAGAGTTTCTCCCTCTGATGTTAGCGGGAGAACAGGCGCTGGAATTGGGAAGGTGAGCAGACACCTTATTGTGGAGGCTTAGGGTACCACAGTTTAGAGGTGCAGAGTTGGGAAGAGGGGCCCAAGCAGAAGATGAGAGGGATTGAAGAGGTGGGGGTAGGGGAGTAGTGAGAACTGTGAGTGGGCACAGAAAGAGGGGGTTTAAGGAAGGGGTTGGGTGGTCAGCAAGGCCCAGTGCTACAGAGAGTTCCAGGAAGGAGCTGAGGGCAGACAGGAGGAGCTGCCCGGGCCTCTCCCGATGGTGTGGGCCACTCCAGGAGGGTCTGAGTTTGAAGTTGGTAAAGTAGTTGCAGGTACTGTGTTTCCTTGTCTGTGTCCTTTTTCAGTAGAAAGAGGTGATTCTGACAAAGAGGGTCAGGTGAAGCTGGTACTGCTCATTTGGCAGACCCAGGGTGTTTCTCCAGCCTGAAGATTTGAAAATTGTTTGCTATGCTGAGGCACAAGTGTGACTTCCTCATCTGAATGCTGCAGCAATCTCTATTTTTCCTGGAAAATTGGGCCCATGTGGGATGTGTGTGTGGTTTATTTGAGTTCCATTTTTATAGCCTTATTACCTTGTCCCCATGATGCAAGAGACTTCGCCTTTTCTTTTTGCGCTTTGCTGTGAAAATGGTTTCTTAAAAGGCACTGAGTGATCTCTCATCATTTAGGTGGCTCACTGTAGGGTAAGCACTGGACTGCTAATCCCAAATTTGGCAGTTCAAACCTATTAGTCATTCCTCAGAAACCCTATAGAGGGTCACTATGAGTCAGAACTGATGACTCTGCCACAGCACGTTTTCGCAGTCTCGGCACACACGCTCCTCAGAGCCCCTGCCACCAGGTGTCATGCTTCTCTGACTGCACTTGACTTAGGACATTATCAGAGTTCCCTGTAAGCAAGGTAGACACAAGCTTATTTGTGCTTGCTTACTAATCTGTAAGGGGCTCTGGTAGCGTAGTGGTTATGAATTGGGCTTCGAACCTCAGGGTCAGCAGTTCGAAACTACCAGCTGTTCGCGGGAGAAAGATGAGGCTTTCTGCTCCCGTAAAGATTTACAGCCTTGAAAACCTTGTACAGGGTCACTATGAGTCGGAACAGACTCCACGGCACATAACAACAACAACAACTAATCTGTAGTGAACAGTTCCACGTTTTCCCTCCTTCACCACACCAGGGATTCTGCTTCTAGGTACAGGGGGCATCTATCGCCAGTCCTATAGAATCAAAACCTCTTTTCAAATTCAAGTCCCTGATAGGGATGGAGTATGCAGTAAGCAAGGTAAGCATGGATTTACTTACTAATCTCTACTGAACAACTTCCCACATACCCATGTGAAATTGTTCACTACAGACTAGTAAGTAAGCTCAAATAAGTCCAGGTTTACCTGCCCCAGCCTGGGAATTTTAAGGCAGCCTTAGAATCAGACTACCTATGAGAGTTTACACATGTAAATAGCCATTGGGGAAGCTATAGCTACAAGCTAGGCTGTAGACTCGGATGGCTGCGTTCTAATCAAGGCCTCATTATTTGAGAGTGTAGTGACCTTGGGCAAGTGATTTAACCTCTCTGTGTTTCATTGTTCTTCTCCACACAAGAGGGATAAGAATCGTACCCACCTCTGGGTAATTAAACTGTGCAATAGTCATTTAGCTCCTTGCTCTTTGAAACTGCCCCAGCAATGATCCTAGCATTGTCCTGCTCTTGAATTAATAGCAATAATAATAGCAATTAATGTGGACCTGAGCTGGCATTGTGCTAAGGGATTTCTGTACATGATCTTCATTCTTATCAGCCGCTATGACAACACAACAACAGTAAGGTAGACGGAGGGAGTCCTGATGTGGCACTGCAGGATAATGCTCTGGGCTGCAACATCAGTTTGAACTGCAAGGTCGGTGATTCAAACCTACCGCACCTTGGAAACCTTTGCAGGGTCGCTATGAGTCAGAATCGACTTGACGGCACTTAAAACAATAACGTAAGCTAGTTGGGGTTCTTGGATGGTGTAAACTCTTCATGTGCTCTACTGCTAACCAAAAGGTTGAAAGTTCGAATTCACAAATGCCTAGGAAGAAAGACCTGGCGCATTTTTAGTTCTTAGCCCAGAGCACAGATGAGACAACATTGGCAGTGGCATCATATTCAAGGTCTTTGGGTCAAGTCTTGGGGCCGTGTTGGACTAGTGTAGGGTGGGGCCCAGTGGGCCCTCCAGGTAGCTGGGAGATGCCTACAGGGGCTCTTCCAATCTCTGTTGTCTTCAGCATTGGCAAGACCCTGCCTGTAGTGTAAGATTGTAATGTTTTGTGGAGTGGAAGTGAAAATGGCTTCCCTGGTACTTCATTGGCATTGGTGACACACCAAGGTAGAAACTGGACTTTTCAGTAGGACTTGACTTCATTAGGAACACAAAAGAAAGAAAATTTAGCTTAGAGAGGGCAGGGCATAAGCTGTGGCAACAAATACTGTATGCCTGCTAGGTGATGGGCTAGGTGTTTTGGTTTCATTGGAGAACAAAACAAATATACTGTTGTACCCTATGACAGAAGGAGCTCTGGTAGTGGTTATGAATCGGGCTGCAAACCTTAAGGTCAGCAGTTTGAAACTACCAGCTGTTCCGCGGGAGAAAAGATGAGGCTTTCTGCTCCCATAAAGATTTACAGCCTTGGAAATCCTGTACAGGGTCGCTATGAGTCGGTTCCAACTCCATGGCACATAACCACTACCACACCACCATTATGACAGAGTTAGACCTATGCGACTAGATTGTTGATTGATTGGGTGAGAAAAATGTGATTTACATCTAAGTACGTATTTTCCTTTTTTTGAGCCAGTTTGTGAATGGTATTCTTTTAATTTTGGTGCTTAGGTATTTTTTGTTGGTATAAAGAAATGTGATTGATTTTTTTTAATGTTTATTTTGTGCCCTGCATCTTTGCTGAACCCACTTCTTTGTTCTAGGATTGTGTGTGTGTGTGTGTGTGTGTGTAGATTCTTTAGGATTTTCTTTATAATCATGCCATCAGCAAATAGAGATGTTCTTTGTTTCCAGTTGATACTTTTCATTTCCTTTTGTTGCCTTCGTTGTGTTGAATAGAACTTCCAGTACAGACCTGAAGTCATGAGAGCAGGCATCATGGCCTTGTTTCTGATCTTGGGGGAAAAACATTCAGTCTGTTAGCCCTAAGTATACTGCATTTGTAAGGCGTTTGTGTTTGTGTGTGTGTGTTTATTGTGAATAGATGTTGAATTTTGTTAAATACTTTTTCTGTATTAACTGATCGGATTATGCTTAAAAACAATTATTTAGGCTGTTAATGTGGTAGATTACCTTGATAGAGTTTTGAATATTGAACCAGCCTTGCATATCTAGAGTAAATCCCACTTGGTCATGGTGTATAGTATTTTTATGTATTGGCTGAATTCTATTTGCTAATATTTTGTTGAGGCTTTTTATATCTGTATTTGTGAGCAGTATTTGGCCTGCCAGAATTTACTTTTTACGTACTTCTTTTTCTGGTTTTGGTGTCAGGGTAACACTAGCTTTATAAAGTGAATTGTGAAGTATTCTCCATGGTGTTAATTCTTCTTTATGCATTTGTTGCAATTCTCCAGTGAAACCATCTAGATGTGGGGATATCTTTTTTTGAGGATTTTGAAATTGTGAATTCAATTTCCTTAATAATTCTAAGGCTTTAACAACAACAATAATCCTAAGGCTTTTCAAATGATCTGTTTCATGTTAAGTGAATTGTGGTGGTTTGAGTTTTAAGGAATTGAGTCATTTCATCTAAATTGTCAAATTTATGTGTACAGCGCCATTCCTAGAATTCCCTTAAGATCTTTTTGATGTCTTCAGTATCTATAATGATACATTTCATTTCTGATGTTGGTAATTTGCATCTCCTCACTTTTTCTCTTTGGCAATCTTGATAGATGTTTGCCAAATTTATTGATCTTTTCAAAGCATCAGCTCTTTATTTCATTGTATTTTTTTTTCTATTTTCAAATTCATTGACTTCTGTTTACTTAGGGTTAATTTTGTTCTTTTTCACATACAACAAAACAAAACACTGCCCGGTTCTGCACCAACCTCACAACTGTTTTTATGTCTAAGCCCATTGGTGCTGCCATTGTGCCAATCCATCTGATTGGGAGTCTTCCTCTATTTTCTCTGACCCTCCATTTTACTAAACACAGTACCTTCTCCAAGGACTGGTCCCTCCAGATAATATGTCTGAAGTATGAGAGATGAAGTCTGGCCATCCTGGCTTCCAAGGAGCACTCTGCTGTACTTCTTCCAACGCAGATCTGTTTGTTCTTTTGGCAGCCCATGATACTTTTAATATTTTCCTCCAACATCATAACTCAAATGCATCAATTCTTCTGTGGTCTTCCTTATTCACTGTCTAATTTTCACATGCATATGAGGTTATTGAAAATACTATGGCTTGGATCAGAAGCATCTTAGTCCTCGAACTGATATCTTTGCTCCTGAACACTTTAAAAAGGTCGTGTGCAGCAGATTTGCCTAATGCAACGTGTCGTTTTAATTTCTTAACTGCTGTTTCCATGAGTGTTGTTGGTTGATGCCTGCAAAATGAAGTGTTTGACAACTTCAATCTTTTCTACATTGATGTGGATGTTGTTTATTGGCCCAGTCATGAGGAGTTTTGGTTTCTTTACATTGAGGTGCAATCCATACTGAAGGCTGTGGTCTTTGATTTTTATCAGTAAGTATTTTAAGAACCCTTCACTTTCAGCAAGCAAGGTTGTATCATCTTTATATCACAGGTTGTTAATGAGTCTTCCTCCAATCCTAATGCCATGTTTTTCTTAATATAATCCAGTTTCTTGGATTATTTGCTCAGCATACAGATTGAGTAAGTACAATGAAAAGAGTACAACTCTGGCACACACCTTTCTTAATTTTAAACCATGTGGTGTTCCCTTATTTTGTTCAAACAACTGCCTCTTGGTCTATGTATATGTTCCTCATGAGCACAATTAAGTGTTCCGGAATACTCATTCTCCACAATGTTGTCCACAGCTTGTCATGATCCACACAATCAAAAGCCTTTCTACAGTCAAGAAAGCACAGGTAAACATCTTTCTGATATTCTCTGCTTTCAGCCAAGATACATCTGACATCAGCAATGCAGTCCCTCATGTCACATCTTATCACAGACAGCATTTTATTTCAAGACAGATCTTGATACGTTCTTTTTGACGATGAATGAAATGCCATTCCTCTTCAATTTGTCATTCCAAGCATAGTAAATTATGTGATTGTCAGATTCAAAATGATCAAGACCAGTCCATTTCAGCTTCCTGTATGCCTAGGACATCGATGTTTATGCATTCCATTTCATTTTTGACAATTTCCAATTTTCCTGGATTCATACTTTATACATTATGTAGTCCTATTATTGTTTATAGCTTCATTTTGAGTTGCACCCATCAGCAAATGAAGATCCTCAAGGCTTTACTCCATTCACATCATCACCGTCAACTCTACTTTGAGGAGGGAGCTCTTCCCCAGTTGCATTTTGAGTGCCTTCTAACCTACGGGGCTCATCTTCTGGCACTATATCTGACAATATTGTGCTTTTTCATCATGTTTCAATGGATTCTTTAGAAGTGTGCTGTTGTTTTCTTTCGGTGTCCATGGTTCCTGATGAAAATTGTGCTGCTATTCAAATAGTTTTCCCCTATAGGTAAGGCTTTGCTTTTTTTTGTGGTGTCTTAAATTTTTTTTGTGTCTTTACCTTTCAGAATTCTAATGATGTGCCTTGACAATGGGCTTTTTATGGGTTGACTCTGTTTGAGCTTTGTTCTTTTTCTTGAATCTGTAGGTTCTTTTTTTGACGCTTGTCAAACTGAGGACATTTTAAAATTTCGTCAAGCACTTTTCAGCCCATCCTCTTTCTCTTTTTCTTCTGGACTCCAACAATGACATCGATGATGATTCTTTCTTCTCTCCCTTCTACGTTGCTGATAGACTGGAGGTAGGAGTGATTTTAAGAGTAGAATCAGGGACACCACTTAAGAGACTAGTTTCATAATCTGGGGTGATGAAGGCGGAGTTGTGTTGGGATGAAGATTGGAGACTGTGACAGAGTAACAGAGTAGAGAATGACTCCAGACTTCTGCTTGAGCAACTAGAAGAATTGAGGTCTTGTCAAATAAAATGGTATAACTCTGGAGTAGCAAATTTGGGAGGAAGGCGGGTCATGAATCTGTGTTGAGCATGTTAAATTAAGATATATTTACCAGGTCTATGGGCTGCTAACCTCAAGGTTGACAGTTCAAAATTACCAGCTCTTCTGTGAAAGAAAGATGAGGCTTTCTGTTCCCGTAAAGATTTACAGCCTCCGAAACTCTGTGCAGGGTCACTATGAGTCAGAACTGATTCCATGGTACTTAATAACAACAACAACAACAACCTTAGAACTTCAATTTACTCAACATGTTTCCTTGAAGTTGGCAGTTGGATATACAATAGGCAGGAGTTCAGAGTAGTCCAGGCATGAGTAAGTACAATGAAATTTGCTCATCATTAGCACATAGGTGATATTTGAAGACTAAGACTAGGTGAAATCACCATGGGAGTCATCAAAGGTATATGAGAAGAGATGAAAGCAAGGACTGACTGGAGTACTCTGACATTTAGGGGTAGGAGATAAGGAGGAACTAGCAAAGGGAAGGCGTCCTGGTGTGGCATTGTAGGATAAACATGGGATGGCTAACCACAAGGTCAGTGGTTCAAACCCACCAGCTGCTCCTCAGAAACCCTAGACAGGGTTGCTGTAAGTCAGAACCGACTCCAAGGCACTTAACAACAGCAAAGCAAAGAGCAAGAGCAGCCTGTGAGATGGGTGAAAAACTAAGACAGATAACTGCTATCATAGAAGCCCAAGTAAGAAAGTTGTCAAGCGAGAGAGGGCGATGAACTTACATCAATCAACAGCTGTAAGCTGAAACCTGTTGTTAACTACCATTGAGTCTGTTCCAACTCATAGCGACCCTGTAAGACCTGTTAAGTCTAGCAGCATGCTTGATAGGCCAAATGCATGCTTTCTACTCAAGCTTAACCTTTCAAACAAGTTGTTGTTGTTGTTGCTGTTGACCCATAGCGACCCTGTAGGGTTTCTGAGGAGTGGTTGGTGAGTTTGAACCACCAACCTTGTAGCTCAAACTGACCTTGTGATTGAGTGCTTGACCCTTGTGATTGAGTGCTTTTCGTACAGCGCCACACCAGGACTCCCAAATATGTTCATAGTTCTACCCTACAAGAGAGTATAATTGTAGCCCCCCCCCCAAATCCTTTAAGAATGATTGAAATTAATCTGAGAAAGATGTGAAGATCTGCAAGTCCAGTGGTAGAGGATAGGACTTCCAGCTTTTGTGGGGAGGACTGAGGTCATATTTGTTCATGCATTCATTCATTCATTCATTTAATCACTCATTCCACATGTATATGGAAAATACGCTTATCAGTGCTCTCCAGGAACTTGGTGTGGGATAGGAAGTTTGAACTAGATGGCATTTCAGTAGATAGATGGCATTCAGTAAGGCAGATAAAAACGGAAGCAGCAATGCAGCCAGAGGGAAAGTGTGTGTATGGGGTCTTGCTTGCCTGAGCTTGCAGAGTCAAGTTGGGCCAGTTGGTGCATGTCTGGCACCTTGACTGCTGCTGAGTTGGACTTGTCTTCTTAGATTCTGGGAGCCTCTGAAGGTTTCTGCTCAGGGGAGTGTCATTCTAAAGCTGTACATTGAGATGAACCTCATTCATTTTTCTGTTAAGTCATTGCCTGTTAAAAGCAATGATATTGATGCATGAATTTCTGTTGTGAAAATTGTAGCCTAACAGAACTTTAGATACTCTCATACACGAGTTAGTGGACCCTAGTAGGTTGTTTTTCCATCCATTTAAAAAGCATTTATTGACCATCTAAATGCTGCTAGCAGTGTCAGACCAGTGGGTAAGGGACCGAGTGAATTTAACAAGTCTTTTCTCTTGAAGAGCCTGCAGTAAAGAAATCCTCATTTCTAGGTGAGAAATTATACTGTGATGCCCCATGTGTTACCATAAACTCCCACCAGTGGGAGCTGAGAGGAGGAGCTGCTTGACCTGGCTCGGACCTTGGAGAAACTTCCAGAGAAGGACTGTGCTGTCTGTGGGTTTGAAGGATAAGCAGAGATTTTTCTAGGCAAAGAAGCCGAGATGGGCATTCCAGAAGGACAATAAATCAAGATGTTTTAGGGGTTGTAAATTGAAAGAAAATGTAAAAAAAAACACACACACAAAAAAAACAGAACTCTTTTAAAGCTAACTTTTATTTCGTTGGCTTTTAGGTGGTGCTGACTAAAGTGTCTGCTTTTGGACCCAAGCTTAACTTTTCAAATGTGGAAGCCTAGGCCTTTGTTGGTAAGTGTGTTTAATGCCTTCTTACCAAATTACTCTATCAGTTTGGTATTTGGAATAAAGGGCAAGGTAGTTATCTTTGGCATGTTCTCTGTCACAGTTACCCAGCCTGAACCATAAAGAAGTTTATAGTGTAGGCTGAAAGGACACACAAAAGAAGTGAAATATCATCCCAGATATTTTGTGATATATGCAGAGAGAGAGGCCTGGCGGAGGAGGATCTGTGGAATGTGGGGTTGAATGGGGCTAGCTTCATGGAATGAGGTGGAGCTTTGGCTGCGATTGAGGGAGTATGTAGACTGGGAGAAGCCCTGGGAGGAAGAAAATAAAACATTTCAAGGTCTTAAGAAGATGCACAGTATAAAGAAAGTGGGTTTAGCAGTAGACCCCTAGGATCAAAAGTGTCATCCAAATAAATCATAGACAAGAACTTTGGCATGGTCTGTTGGCATCTGGTTCTTCTAGACCAGGGATGGGGAACATCCAGCTCACGGGCCATGCAAGGCCCTAGAAATATTTGGTCTGTCCCTGCCAAAACAACTGTAGTTCCAGCCATCATGTTGTTGTTAAGTGCTGTCTAGTCAGTTCTGACTCATAGCAACCCTATATAGGGTTTCCGAGGAGCATTTGGTGGGTTTGAACTGACGACCTTGTGGTTTGTAGTCCGGCACTGATCCCACAGGACCACTTACCTTGTTGTTGTTGTTATTGAGTGCCGTCGAGTTGGTTCTGACCCATAGCAACCATATATAGGGTTTCCAAGGAGCTTGAACCACTCATCACTCATGTTGTTGTTGCTCTTGTTAAGTGTCATCGAGTCGGTTCCAACCCATAGCGACCCTGGATGGGGTTTCTGAGGAGCAGCTGGTGCTTAAATGTTTATAGCAGGCTAATTTTTAAGTTGATAATTTTGTGTAACCTGTGAATGATGTTATAAATTTTGGCAGAAAAAATGTTCTCCAACTCTGTTCTGAACTTCTGGTGTGGCGATGTGGGTTAACATGCTGGACTGCAATGTTAGTTTGAACTACAAGGTTAGCAGTTCAAGTTCACCAGCTACTCCTTGGAAGCCCAGTACAGGGTAGCTATGGGTTAAAACCGACTTGAAGGCACTTAACAACAACACCCCTGTTCTAGACCATGGTCAGCAGACTTTTTCTGTAAAGGGCAAGATAGTAAATACTTTCATCTTTGTGGGCCAGGTGGTCTCTGTGACAGCTACTTAAATGCTGTTGTAGCATGAAAACAACTATAGAACGTATGTAAATGAAGGGGCATAGTTACGTTCTAATAAAAAACTTTACTTGCAGAAGCCTATGGTAGACTGACTTGTAGCCTATAGTTTGCTGACTCCTTTTCTAGACTGGTGGAGGAGGTGTTGGGTTGAGGCAGTTGAACTTCTGTCCTGGGGGCAGTAGGAAGCCACTAAAGTTATTTTGGGCATGGCAGTGAAATGGCAAAAGTCATCAGGTAGCTGGAGAAGGGACACAGGGCTCTGTGAGGAGGCAACAGCTCCAATCTAGGCATCAGGTCGTGTGGTTAGTAGTGGATAAAACTGAAGCAATTGGCCAATAAGAGATGTTAAACCAGAAACTCAATAGGATTTTAGGTCTTAGATGTTAAAGATGTAAAAGAAGATGAAATTTAAAATTTGATGGCTCACAATGATGCCATTGGTGGAAATATGGATATTGTGGGTGGAGAGGGGTGATTTAAGGCATCTGTTTTTAAATGGCATTGAATTCAAGCTGACAGAGGTGCACCCACAAGGAAGCATCTAATAGACTACTGAAAATGCAGGGCTCTAGCTGTGGCGCTGTGGGTTAATGCGCCAGACTGCAAAGGTGTTTGAACTGCCAGGTTGGCAGTTCAAGCTCACCAGCCACTCCTCGGAAACCTTGTACAGGGTCACTATGGGTCAGAATCAACTCCACGGCACTTAACAACAACAACAGCTTAGCTCTGAGAAAGTTTGCTCTGGAAATGTAGAGTGGAGGAAACCTTAGGATTCCGTCAGTTCACTCATGATAAGCAGAGAGCTGACCTTGGGAAATGCTCATACTTGCCAATAGAGAAGAACCAGAGACCCTAATGCACAGAAGGGCCCAGGAATAGTAGAGGATGGTGAAGCAGAAACCAGCCCTGGGAAGCTGCTGACTTTATGACAAGGTGATCACTGATATCCCTCTCTCAGGAGAGAGGAAGGGAGAGGAAGCCAGGTTGTATATAATCAGGACATGAAGAATGAAGAACCTGGGACATTAGCAAAATAGACTATTCACAAAGAGTTTGGGTAGCAGAAGAAGGAAGACACTTAAAATATAGGTATTTGCATATCTGAATAACTTTTTCTTTAGCTTTGAGCCAGACCATGCATGTTGTGACCAGTTCTCCTTTCCTCCTTTGGAGCCAAGCTGTGTTAGCGTGTTTGTGTGGACACTGGGCTTGTGATTGTGTTTTTAATGTTCCATTTGAGGTGTGGCATTCGTAGTTCTGCTACAACTTGTACCATGGAATCTAACCCATGTTTGGACTTCTGCCACAAGACAAGATATGACCTGTTGGGGAAAAGGTTGTATTTGCATAAATTGGTGGAGAAAATAGGTAGACCAAGATACTGATAGGAAACTTCTTACTGTAGAGTCTGTACAAGTATGAGGACTTGAGTTAATTTCTCAAGTCATTCAAATAGATGTCTGAATATTTTAAATGTAAATTAATATTTTAAGTGTAAATTAATTGGATTTGACTTCTAAATATTTTTACCTTTTTTTGTAGCTATAGCAGAGTTTCAGTTATAAAAGTAACAAATCTAATTAGTTTAGAGTCATTATGGAGTTCTGGTGTGGCGCTGTAGGATAAGCACTTGACCGTAGGGTCAGTTTGGACTGCAAGGCCGGCAGCTCAAACTCAACAGCCACTCCACAGAAACCCTATACAAGGTGACTATGAGTCGGAACCAGCTCGACGGCACTTCACAACAAGAAGAATTTATTAAATAGTCACTGTGTGCCAAACTGTGCTAAGTACTCATGTGCATCATTTCATTTCATCATTGCAGAGGCCTGTCACATGGGAATTGTATTCACATTTCAGCAATAAAACAATCAAGCCATAAAAGAGGTCTAGCTACCCGTCCAAAGTTACAAGGTATTTTAATCCAGGCCTTCACCACTGGCTTAGGCTGCTCCCCGTTTTCTCCTACCTCAACCTGAAAACTCTCTTATTTATGTAGAGGGACTAAATAGAAACTGAGCTCTTGAAATGAAATATTCAGAGTCTGTAGTGACGCTTAGGGAGCCCTGGTAGCCTTGTGGATTATAAGCTGGACTGTTAACTACAAGGTCAGTCATTGACATCTACCAGCCACTTGGTGGGAGAAAGATGAGGCTTTCTGCTCCCGTAAAGGTTTACAGCCTCAGAAACCCTATACAGGGTCCCTATGAGTTGGAACTGACTCGGTGGCACACAACCATCACCATAGTGATGTTTTCACTTAGAAATCTCCTAGAAGTTATGTAAGAAGTTGAGCTCTGTAGAAGATCGAAGACCACAGCTCAAATGCTCACTTTAACTGTTTCCCCAGCTAATGTTGGAAATCAGTATTTTCCTTTAGTTGCAGAACATGACAGTCTTAGACTTGTAAAGGAATCACCAAAAAGCTTGACAGATTCCAGTTCTATCTCTGTGAACTTTGTAATCTAGTTTTTGTTGAAATATGTGTTGTTTTTTCCAAGAGTAGGGCCCAATTTGGTCTTTTCCTGTACCATATCCTTCTGCATCTAGCACAATACAGAAAGGTGACATGGGACAAGATGCTTAAACTCTGCCTACCTGGCTCTGCTCTCGACACTAGGTTTTAGAGGTGACACAGACAAAGTCTGCCCTCTTGAGATGTATATTCTAGTAGGGAGCCAAGCACTGTAGACACATGACATGTGAGAGGGGTATCAGGCAGTGGTATTGTGAGATAAGAGGGTATACAGTGATAGATCTGGTATTTTAGTTAGGTTGGTCATGAGAGACCTTACCAAGAAATGAAGTGAGACCATCAGCCTCTGTGGCAAAAAATTGTATAAAAGCGCTTGAGATGACTCCAGATTGGTCAGCTGAGCCTCAGCACTTCCTTTTAGTTCTGCTTGGCTGTGGTGACTCACACCTTCCTCACTGCTCACTCAGTGGGGTTCCCTCTTCAGGCCTCTTCCTCTGCCTTTGCTGAGCAGTCTCTTCTTGGGTAGCTGCTGTCTTTTCCCACCTAGACTACAGCCTCCTGCGTTCCTCCAACTCGCAGACCTCCATTTCACAGCCTTCTTTGCCAGTTCGCTTTTCTTTATCCATACTAGAAGTTTTGCTTGGGTCCTTGTCATTTCACCCCAAGAGAGATTATCCACTACTCACCTCTGACCCGAAGACACCCACATTTCTAGCTGCCTGCCCCATTGGCTTCTCAAGCTTAGTCTTCCCCTGTGTAACCTCTCTTTGCTAATGAGTCCACACTGCCTCAGCTGTCTCTACCTTAGGAATCCTCCTTGGCGTTTCCTTTCAACGGCCATGTCCCATAGGATGCCATATCCTAAAGAGCCTGCCTTCTACTTTGGCATCTCAGTCCTTCCTTCTTGGCTCTATGCGTCTCGTCTATGTGTCCTAACTAGTTCGGAGATCCAGCGTTTCCCTTTAACGGAGGCAGTCACATGAAAGACTCATCATTTAGATTATTTTGTTTTTAAGAGCCTCTACTTGCCCTTCCGGTATCCATCTTTTTCCTCTCATTCCATTCCCAACATTCCTATCAACATAATGCTGCTAATTCACAAATCTGATCATGTCTTTCTTCTGCTTAAAACTCTCCAAGGCCTCCTCATTGCTTATAGAAGAATGTTTCTATATTTGAGTCTGCAGCCTTTTCATAATCTGGCTTCTGACCATTTTCCTAGTTTTGTGTTTTCCCTAACCTCCATTCCTAATCGTTCCGTAGCCTCCCAACAGCCATCACCTCTTGGTGGCTTTGCCAGTGCTGGGTCGTCTTTTGGGAAGGATGCTTCCTCTCTTCCTCAATCTAGGTAACTCAATTCAAGGTTCCACTCTCTGTACACCTTCTTTCCCCACTGCTGTGCTCCTCCCTGACCTGGAGATGACCTTCCTCCTTGCTCCCAGAACACCCTGCATTGATTTCTCCCTTTCTAAGCACTTATCAGTGCAGCTGTTGATTTACTTATCTGTTTCTCTCAGGCAATTGAGCTCCTTGAGGGTGGAGACCAAACACACGCACATACATACAATCTCTGTGTACCCTGTGTACCAACACAGTGCACCTGGCTCAGACAGTGTTTGTTGAAAGAGTGAGGATAGCAAAGTCTGTTTGTGCAGGCAAACAACAGATTTATATTGCGATCAAATGTATTTAAAATCGGAGGTTGATTGTTTGTGGAGTTTGGTAGGGCCACCTCTTTTCCCAGCTCTGAGTGTAGGACAGGTCATTCTGGGCCTGAATTTCTTGCTGCCTGTGTGTCCCCCAGCATCCTGAGACATCACAGATGTGACTTCTCTGTGTACTTTGCCCCTGACTTAAAAAAAAAACAAAAAACACACACACACAAAACAAATTTCTTTGTTGTTGTTGTTGTTGTTGAGAGACTAGTAGTAACAATTCAAAATGAAAAATAGTTCATCAAGGAATGCTCAGGAATGAGATCTACTCAGCTTTGTCCTGGATGAGTCCGAATTTCCTAAATTAGCCAAAATAACAATTCTTGCCAACTGCTCTCTGACAGCCTTTCCCCTGGAGGCCAGCTAAAAATGCTTTCGTTTGGAACCTTGTACGGTACTGGGTGAGCGTGGATGGTGACCCAGATAGGAAGTCTCTGAGCCCATGGCTCCCAAATCAGTGTTTGTATTTCCCATGGGGAGGAGCCTGGTAGCGTGATGGAGTATGAACTGGGCTGCTAACCACAAGGTCAGTAGTTCAAATCTACCAGCTGCTCTGTGGGAGAAAGATGATGAGGCTTTCTGCTTCCTTAAAGATTTACAGCCTGGGAAAAGCTACGCGGGGTCGCCGTGAGTCGGAAGCAGTGCTGTGTCAAACAAGCACCAACACCACCACCACTCCCCGTGGGCGCTCACACTGTGTCCCTGATCCATAGCAAATTCTCAGGCTTTGATTTGGGTCTCTCAGCTTGACACTTGTTGCATCTTCTTGACTTCCTAGTTTTGCCATATAATTGGGAAGTGGTTTGAAAAATGTAACTTTTATTTGAGGCCTTCTAGCAATCCTGTAAAGATTTACAGCCTCGGTAACCCTGTACTAGTTCGCTATGAGTTGGAACCAACTCCATGGCACATAATAAGCAATCTTGGAAAGGCTCTTAGAAGAAGAGAGCTGTTCTCATATACAGATGTGCCTTGATGAATAGGGTGCTCCAGCAGGAACTTGGAAGTGTGTTTCTTCACGGGAACTTCCATAAGCTGTGCCTCTATATGGAATGCATTTGCCTTCTGGTTTGCTTAACCCACTACCCATCAAGTTGTTTTCGATTGACAGCAATCCTACATGAGATTTCTGAGCCAGTACATCTTCTGGAGTCCTGGTGAAGCACTGTGGGTTAATGCACTGGACTGCAAAATCAGTTTGAACTATAAGGTTGGCAGTGGTTCAAGCTTACCAGCCGCTCCTGGGGCTATGGGTTGGAACCAACTTGATGGCACTTAACAACAACCACCAACCGAACCACCAACCGAAGGTTAGTAGCCCAAAGCCTAGGCCATGGTGCCATGCCTTTTCATCTGTCAGATCTTAGATGGTCAGTCTCTTCCTTGGAATCCTTTTCTGACCTCCCTGAGGAGGTGGCTATTAGATGGAATAGAATGTATATAGATGCTGGTGGGGAAATAAATATCTTCTCCTCTCCCAATTCAAAGGTGCCACTCCATTTTCCCACTCCCACCTTGGTTCCTGGGTGACTGTTTCACTGGATTGCTGTGAACAGCTGACCTTCTTCTCAGACCTCATTCAGATAGCAGTGATGTGCTAGCTCTGTGTAGGTTCTGCATGCTGGGCTACCCTGCTTAGGCAAGCCCCTTCCCTCAGGGAAACCACTCCAGCCCTCTAGGGCCTTCCAGGGCAAGCTGGCTGAGTGCCCAGTGACTCACACTGTTTGTGAGTGGGGAAAAATAAAAATGGGAAACATGACTTCTGACCGAGTGGGGAAGATGGGCAGGCATGAGGGAGGAGCAGGAGGAGACTAGATAGGTCTGAAAACATTTGCTATCAGAAAACTGAAATTGTCTTTAAAGGACCCTTAGCACACTGGTCTCAAGAGACTCTGGAAGCAGATGTGCTCAGAACCCCTGCTCTGTACATACATACTAGTAGTGTGTCTTAAAGACAAGCCGCAGAAGCTCTCTAAGTCTCAATTTCTGCATCTGTAAAATGGGATGATGATAATAGTATTAACTGCTATGAGATTATTGTGAGGGCCAAATGAAAATGTGCATAGCTCAGTACCTGGCACATAGAAAAGGCCAAGACGTCATTATGTGCACTCACTAATGATGCTTTAGATAATTATTGTTGATAGTAAAAACCGTAAGAGGTCCTTGGCAGAGGCTCTGAGGAGTACTGAGACCGTGTCTGAGAAAAGCACTTCGTAAATTGTAAATTCTGTCCAGATAGTATTTTTAGCACAAATATATCTATGTGTTGTTACTTTGGCTTGGGAGACTAATGAGCAGAGTTTTATGATGTTGAGTCTGAGTGCTCTGTTATTTTCCCTTTTTCTTTTTGTCTTGGAGAGAGGTGTGCCAGACAGGCCTTGTTGAAATCTTGCCTAGTGGCTGTGTGACCCGCATTAATGGCCCTGTATGCCAAGTGCTTGAACAGCGCTAGTACAAAGGAGCACTTCGATGTTTGTTGGCCACTGTTTACATTTTCCATGATAAACATTTAATACATTGTTGATTGTTGATAAATGCCATCGAGTTGTTTCCAACTCAGTGACCTTATATAGGGTTTCTGGGGAGCGGCTGGTGGGTTTGAACTGCTTACCCTTGTGGTCCTGTGCTTGATCCTTACAGCACCATACCTGGACTCCATTAAGTTGTTGTTATAAGTGCCCTTGAGTCTGTTCTGACTCATAGCAACCATGATGAGTAGAGTTTCCGAGGAATGGCTGGTGGGTTTGAGTGACTATTCTTGTGGTTAGCTGTCCACTACTTACCCTACAGCACCATACCAGGACTCCAGAAAAAGCCAACAGCACCCAGTATTCCCAGGTAGTCTCTCATCCAAATACTAACCAGGCTCTACCCTGCTTGGAGTCCTGGCATGGTGCTG
This sequence comes from Chrysochloris asiatica, assembly GCF_000296735.1. NCBI lineage: Eukaryota > Metazoa > Chordata > Mammalia > Afrosoricida > Chrysochloridae > Chrysochloris > Chrysochloris asiatica. The sequence goes on from NW_006408601.1 coordinate 2,203,355, forward strand.
TGGGCTAATGCGCTGGACTGCAAAGTCATTTGAACCACAAGATTCATGGTTCAAACTCACCAGCTGCTCCTTGGAAACCCTATACAGTGTTGCTATGGGTCGGAACTGACTCAGTAGCATTTAACAACAACAACCCTGCTTAGCTTCCGAGATCAGACGATAGTAATCCCTATGTGTCCATTGGCTGTGGTAGGTGAAACACTCAGAGTCACTTTTTGCTTTGGATCTGAAAAATTCGCACTCTCAAAGTTCTGTTCTTACTTTAGCCAAATTTAGACAATTTTTTCAGAATAGATGCAGACAGCTCCCATTGTCTTCACAAGTGATAATCCCCTTCAAACCAATTTTTTGACTATTTTGTGTTTTATCTCCATTTCATACAATTTCTCTGGTTCCAGCCATCTTGCTGAAAATAAAATTGAATAAAAATTAGCCACTTAAGGATGCAGGTAATGGCTGCACAGCATGATTGAGACAATCTGTTTCATTGACTTGTACAAATGAAAACTGTTGGATTGGCAATTGTATGGGTTACCTACATTTTTACAGAAAAAAAAAAAAATATATATATATATGTATATATATTAACCCACTACCATTGTGTCAGTAAGCCACTTTAAAAGGTTAAAGACTCACTAGCTGCAGCTGGCCTGCAGATGTATTTGGTTCAACTCTCAGAATGCTTTAAAAATCTTAAATTAGTGGCTAACATTGAACAATTAGTACATTTCATCCGGCAAGATTGGGCCCACTCCTTGGCAAGGAATGGGTTCTTTAGAAGAGGTTTGGCCCTCTAGCAGGGGATGTGTTTCCCAGTTTGCCAAGGTCCTGCCCACCCTCTATGTACTGGTTTGACCCTTGTAGGTAATTGAGTTTGTTGTTAGCTGCCAAGCACATGGAGTAAAATACTACCCAGTGCTGTCCCTGTAATTGTTTACAGATTGGACCTTTGGACTCCATAGGGTTTTCATTGGCTGATTTTCATAAATTGTTCACCAGGCCTGTCTTCACAATCCATGCTAGTCTGGAAGCTTGGCTGAAACCTGTTCATCAGCATGTAATCTACATGTAAGCCTCCATGACAGGTGACTCCACTGACAGGTGGAGTCCCTTGAGTTGCTTTAGCTTCGAATCAAACCCTGATTTTGTGCACGGAAGGAGGTAATTCTACCCCTGGTCCCCACAGCTCTCATTGAGTTTGCAGTGCTTGTTAAAAGTTTCCATCACCCCTTAGATGGTTGTGGTGGTGGTCATGTGCCGTGGAGTCGTTTCCGTCCGACTCATAGCGACCCTGTACAGGGTTTCCTGGGCTGTAAATCTTTACGGGAGCAGAAAGCCTCATCTTTCTCTTGCAGAACAGCTGGTAGTTTTGAACTGCTGAACCTGAGGTTAGCAGTCCGATTCGTAACCACTACGCTACCAGAGCTCCTTGTATACTTGTATCAAATTCAGACAACGCTCAAGTACACTGATAGAAAGCAGGAAAGGCCTTCCTCAGAGATAACCACTTTTGAGAGTTTGCTGGTTATGCCTCTGGATTTTCCATTTGCTTGCCCCCCTCCAAGCCCGCCTCTGTAGTCCCTGCAGTGCCCTCACTTCAACATATGTTTTCACTTTTATTTTATAGAAAAGGCATCTCTTTATACATACCATTTTTAGCTTGCTTTTTACAGTCAATGGTCAATCATTATCTATATATACATATATATATATATATTTTCTTTTCAAGTAAGCATATGCAGATAAATATTACTTTTTAAATATTCATTTATTTAATATCATGTATTCATGATATTGATGCATTTTAAATTTATTTAAGTAGTCCTGTATTGATAGAAACATAGGTCATTTCTAATTTTCTGTCATTTCTAATTTTCACCATTTTCAAGCATTGCTACTGTGGAAATTGTACTGATCTGTGGAATTTTCCATGTGGTTTTCTGTAGTATATGTACCTAAAAGTGAGACATACGGTTTAAATGGTTTGTCATTTAACAATTAAATCATTATTGCTAAACCGTCCTCCCAAAAGGCTACACCAGTTCATGCTCCTCCCAAGAGTGTACCATTATTGCTCTGTTAAGCTAAGTTGGTACTTAAATATATATAAGCAAAGTGTATTTTAGAAGTTCACAAAATGCTATCAAAATGACACATTTGCCTTAGAAAATCCTTCAAAATACATAAATGTTAATTAAATGATTTTTGCATCCTTGATTTTAACGATGATTAACACCATTGTGTAAAACACAAATGTTCCCCAAACACTGTAATCAATTTAATGATTAAATAACAGTAAAGCTTTCTGTTGTAATGGTTACCCTTTGGAAGATAGTTGCCAAAGCATAGCTTCCTTTTCCCTAGCTGTCCTGGGACTGGTTACGCTTTCCCACCTGACCCTGAACTATCAGCACCCCCGACTGAGTCTGGGTCAGGATTTTAAGTTTGAAGGGGGTGCTTTCAACAGGGAGTGCAGGACCTGAGATCTGAGACACCTGTGGATGTGTGGAGGTAGACGTGATCTTGTGAGGCCCCCAGAGGAATTCCACCTCTTCGCATCTGAATGCTCTTTTCCCATGATACATTTTCCCTACATGTACGAGGGTAAGTAAAAAATAAAATAAAACAAAGTCATAGAACCCTCTATTAAGCAGAATATTAAAATGTGAAGCTATTGTTTCTCAGCATAGCCTCCATCAAGGTCTGTGCACTTTTGAAGGTAATGTTACATCTTTTCCAGAGACTTCCTCTTTGGCTCTCTGGCCCTGGTTTCTAGTTTATACACTATTAGCCAAATCTTTTTAGCACTAACCTTGTTTATGAGGCTGCAGGCAGAGCTGATGCTCAAACCACTCTCCTTCCAGGATGGCTGCAGCTTCATCTTGAACTCATGTTGGATAGACTGGTGTAGTGTGCTCAGAGGGATTTAGAGTCAGATAGATGCAGGACCAAATCCTGGCCTCACTACTAAGTGTACTGCTAGTGAACTGGCTGCTGATCTCACCTCTCTGAGCCTCAGTGTCCCCTTCTTCAAAATAGGGATCAAAATCCCCTCACGGGGGTACATTTTTAAGAATGCATGAGTTAATATTTAGAAGGTGTCTCTCAAATGGTCAGTGCTGGTGTTAATGGGATCTGTTAATGTGATTCCTCTGATCCTCCTGCTGTAGGCAGAAGGTCCTTCTTTGAGGATGGTCCCAACTAGGGACTGCCTGCTTGGCTTCCTCGGGCGGGAGGAAATCACCACAGCCTTGGGGTACATGAGCCCCAAGATTAATCATACACAGTGTGTATTCTCTCAGGGTCTCGCTATCTGGTAGGGGAGCCCAAAGAGCAGAGATGGTGTTATATATACAATAATGGGAATCAATTAGTAGGGAAAGGTTAGTTAATCCTCCAAGTGGGTGGGGTGTGGAGTGGACAAGGTCAGTGAAAACCTCAGTGAGAAAGTAACATCAAGCAACTAGGGTACTGAAGATTGAATAGGAACTTGATAAGGCTGTACATAATTAATAGTTCGATCCGTATCTAAGAAGCTCTGGTAGCGTATTGGTTAATAGTCGGTCTGCTAACCTCAAGATCAGCAGTTCGAAACTACAAGCTGTTGCACGGGAGAAAGATGAGGCTTTCTGCTCCCGTAAAGATTCACAGCCTCAGAAACCCTATGCAGGGTCGCTATGAGTCGGAACCAACTCCACGGCACACCACCACCACCATCCGTAACTATCCATAAGTACTGGGACTGCAAGGTCAGTGTGAACAGTAAGTCAGGGGTTCACACTCATCAGCACCTCCTCAGAGTCGTTATGAGTCGGGATTGACTTGACGGCACTTAACAAAATCTGTTCATTAGGAATAAGGTTATCCTTTTTGATGTACTCATATTGACTGATCTCCCACCAATATACTGATATATTCAATTCAACCATACTTTTTTTTCCATTTCTATTCCATCTGTGTATACTCTACCCTGCCCCCGACCCCCGACACACACTCTTGTTTTAACACACTAAGTCATAAAAAATTTCTTAAAGAATTTCTTTAGGCTTTAGTAAGTTCTCAGGGGATGATGCTATTGCACGTTGCCACGTTTTTATGAGTTTTGGTGTACCTGTTTTGTTTTCATTGCTTTTCCTGAAGCATGAATAGCTTTTGCTTTCTCAGCAATGAGCAAAACTGCCCAACTGATGTTGGCTGAATGACTCCTCCAAGGCCCACATGTCATCTCGTGCAGTCCCAGAACATCAGCACGGCTCAGTGAAGCAGGAGAGAGAATGCTTTGTTTTCAAAGTTGAGGAAACTGAGGTCTAGAGACGTACACTATTGAGCAAGTGAGGGAGCCACAGTTCAGCGCCGAGGCCTGTTTCCCTGTCATGCTCAGGGTGTTGTGGCCAGTAGGTGGGCAGCAAGTGTTTGGCTGTATGAGAGAGCTGCTTTGCACACGTCAGTGGCTCAGTGGCGTGGCTTTGTACCACAGAAGTGACAGTGCTTGTCCCTTAGCTTCCACCTGTGGCACAGCAGTAGTCGCTGAGGAAAGGTGCCCTCTGATTGCATAACAGTTAAGTGCTTAGGTTGGTGAAGGGTTGGCAGTTGGAACCCACCCAGTGGCTCTGTGGGAGAAATACTTGGTAATCTGTTCCCATAAAGATTACAGCCAGGAAAACTCTCTGGGCACTTCTATTCTGTCACATGGGATCGCTATGAATTGGAATCAACTCAACTACACACCACAACAGGACTTGTAAGCAGTGCTTTCTGTGGTACTTGTAAGCAGATAGGTTTTTCTGCTGCAGTTACATTTATTTGCATTGTTTCTGCCCCGTAAGGAACACATGAGAGTGTGTAGATTCAGTAAGAATCTTGACTGGGGAGTTGGGACCTAGATTCCAGCTTCAGTTCTGCTGGCAACTCCTCAGTAACTGTGGGTATATCACATCCTCCCTCTGGAACTATATTTCCTCCATGAAACCCGACACTTAGGTGGTCCTTCGGGATTCTCCTTGCTAACTATCTTAGTGTGTGGCCATAGAATGTTCTAGAAGGGGGATGCACAAGCTTTGGCGTCAGGCAAGCCCCAGTGTGAATCCTGACTCCTGAACTTCCCAGCTGTATAACAGCAGGCAAGCAGCCTAACCTCTCTGATGCTCATTTTCCTCATTTGTGAAGGAAGAATGAGTCCATGCGAAGCAATGGCATTTTCCTTCCCTCTGTCTCTGACTGCTGAGTGTGTCAGCCTTGGAATCACCAGAGATTTCTGCCTTTGAAACCCAAACAGGTTCCATCAGGTACAGTGTTCTTTACACCTCACAACACCCTGAGCTGTGTGACTCTTAAATTTCTGGAAGCTCTTTTTGCCGTTGTTAAATTCCTCAAGAGATGGTACCATTCTACCCATTAAGCTTTATTGGTGTTTCAGTGACAGTGCCTTATTTTTCTCACTCTCTTTTTCTTTAGCAGATAGCAGCTGCAGCGTGACTCAGTGTGCACGTATATAATTTCCGTTGCTTCTCTTTACAGAAGGAGAAAATCCATTCACGTAGCAAATGTGCTCAGGCCTTATGTTAGCTGATGGGATACAGAGGAGAGTAAGACCTAACAGTCGCTGCTCACAAGGGGCTCCTCAAAGAGCTCCTGGGGAGGACAGGTGTAAAGAGACAGGTCACCAAAGTGTGTTAACAGGGGCCGTGGGGGACTGAGTGACTCTCTTGGGGAGTTGGAAAAGGCCTCACAGAGGAGAACTTAAAAGATGGGTCGGAGTCTACTAGCTGTAGAGTGGGGGAAGGCCATTCTAGGCCAAGAGACCATGAGGCCAGAGGCTAGAGCCTCGGTGAGAAGTGACACATTGGATGAATGTCTGGAGCTGCGGCTGAGAGGTGGAGAGCCTGGGTTGCCACTTCTGGGGCTCATCATACACTATTGGCTTCCAGATCCTTGTTACCTTTCTCCTGCCCACTCACGATCTACTCTTAGATGTCTAACAGACACCCAGGGGAGTGAGTAAAGCAGAGAGAGCTAAGAGGCAAAAATCAGAGAAGCAGAGAAGGGCAAGGAATCTAGATTTGATTCTATGAACACTGAACAGCCACTGGGGAGTTTTGAGCAGGGAAGTGCCACAATTTTATTAAAGCTCCCTCTGCCTTCTTTCCTATTCTATGAACTTCCAGACTCTTTCTTGCCTTAGACCTTTTATGGTATAGTGAATTATTTAAGACGTCTCTTCTAGTCTTAGTCTATATAACTCTTGGTAGGAGTTATATAGACTCTTTTTCTGATGGGTCTAGTAAGAGAAAGTGGGAGAAGACGATGAGAGGATAGGATTTAGTTGTGATGACTGTTAACAGGGTTAATTGTGGTTGTAAAAGCTTGGGAATCTAATGAGGGACTTGGTCAATTTTAACATCTTGTTGGATTTTAAATGAACCGTCTCAGAAGCAGAGGGGGGTGCTCACTCATCAAGGAAGAAGAACCAGGAGTGGACCCAAGATCCCTGCACATTGAACCTCCTCATACCAGGGCCAACAACTGTGACACTGTAGGAGTAGTGGCAGCACAACCAAGAGTCAGGCCTGAGGCAGAGTGTTAGGCCTCCTGACCAGGGAGCCAGTTAAGCCGAGTGTCTCTGAGCAGGAAGTTCACTCTGGAGTGGAGTGCCTGTAGGGACTTTCTTGGAGAGCTAGGTTTGCTGACCCACACAGCTAGAGCTTAGTGCCCTTGGACCAAGGCTTATAGTGGAATGGTGTGTCCTTTGGACATCTATCCGCAGCCCTAAATGACTTTTGTAACATTGCTGAGCAGGGTAGAGGCCAGGCCAATGGGCCAAAGGTCAGAGAGAGGCCTGTGTGCGGACTTGGCTGAGGAGAGGCTGTTCTGACTGGAAGAACTGTGCCCTGCGTTGTAACCTGGTAATGTCCCTAATAAACCCCATAACTGTGAGTGTGGTATCCGGGTCCTCTGTGGTCAGTACAGTGGACTATCAAACCCAGCTGAGTGGAGAGTGCTGTGGAGGAATGATGTGGTATTCATTTTTTGCACCTATGTCCTCGCTGTTTTCTCTGCCTGGAACATACTTCCCCCAAATCTTCACCTGGTTCACCCTTACTTCATTCTGGTTTCTTATTAAGTATCCTCTTTCATCTGTCTGAACAACTCGCCATCTCCTCCCTTAGCTATCACTCTGCCCTTTCACCCCACTGTATGTATCTCACCACTACCTCGCATCTCCACCTGACCTTTAGCTGTGTGTGTCTCCTTGGCTATCGTCCAGCTTACCCGACTAGAACATAAACCAGGATCATGGGCCCTTGTCCCACCGGTCTCCTTCATCACTCTGTCTCCAGGCTCTATAATAGTGCCCGGCACACAGTAGGCCAACATTGAACATTAGATGGGAGAATAAACAAATGAATGAATTTCTGCATGTCTACATGTGAGTTAAGAGTTTGGAATTTATTCCACAGGCAGTGTGGATCTAGTAGATATATCTTTTTTGGAGGTGAATGACGTGGTCAGAACTTTTATTTTAGAAAGCCAGCTGGTGGCAGTGTGGGGGCTGGACTGTGAGAGGGAGGCTGCAGAACTAGTTTAAAGGCTGTGAAAATGGTCCAGGAAATGGATGCTGAGCCTTGTACTAGAACTGTGGGAATGGACTTGAAGACCCTTGGGTGTCTTTGCTTTCTGTTGGAATAACTTGGTATAATGACGCTTTTGTAAGAAAAATGGGAGTAGATGGGCCAGTCTGGCGAGAGGCTGGTGACACTGCACGATGTTTTTCTCAACAAGCACATGTAAACCCTGTAAGCCCTGGGGTGCGTGTCCTCCATGCCGACTGGCTCTGAGGAGTGTCTCTGATCCTCTGACGAGGCCTCTTGTGTTTAATCTTTCAATAAGAGTGTGGACAAGACGGTGCGTTTAGTGACTTTGATTCTTCTTCCTGCAGATGGATCTGCTGATCTTTACATATAAGCCACATGAAATCACTGGTTCTTTTTTTTTCTTTTTTTTTTCCAATGTTTTATTGTGAATTATGTGATAGTTTACATGAGAGAACATTAGTTTCATTACCATGGTTACAATTCCCTCTATGTGTCATCAGTCAACCAAAGGGTGTACACTACAAGCCTGCCCCCACCAGTCGTCAGCACACAGCCCCTCTCCCTCTCTGGGTCTAAAGTCCCCAGCTGCTCCATCTCTCCACGTCATGGTCTCTGCCTCCATCTCAGGCATCACTGCTTCTCTGGGTAGGGTCCCACTCTCCGCTCTGCTCCCTTGATGGTCCCAGGGACCTCTGCTCCTAGACTGAAAAGTTAATCACTCCCTCCTTGCTACAAAACGTCTAACTTTACATTTCCAACCCTCACAATCAGTCCTGATAACAATTATTTACTGTTGTATCACAAGAGACCTATCTGCATATCCTTTCATCAGCCCCGCCTAGACAGATTGGATACTACTCAGTGGAGATTCTACCTTCCTCCAGGACCTCTGGATCTAGGTTCCCTCTTGAAAGCTTGTAAGCCAGTCACTTCTTGCCTTTATAGCCCTCCCCATTTTGGGCAGCCAATGTCCAAGTTGCCCATCCCTGTCTACTCTGTGTATGGAGGGGTGGGAATGATCCTTGCTGTAAAGATTTGTTCCCTCTTTTGAGCTACTGCATCCATAGGTATAGGTCAAGTTCATCAAATTGTATCAGATTATTCTTTTTTTTCCCTCTTCTTTCTTCTTCTGGTTAAGCTCTGATCATACAGTCATTAAAGCCAGGTCAAGTGGGTATTAATCTACAAGTGTGGGTGTTTTTGTGCATATGCCCTCTCTTCTTATCTGCTGGATGATTCACTCTCCATTCTAGTCCTCTGTGGCTATGTCACTGACTCTGGGCCCAAGAGTCCCCAGGTCTTGCCACATATTGCTGGCCAACCAGGTCTCCATCCGGGGTTCACAGAAGTCTATTGAACATTGTAGGGCTTAGCTCTCAGTTTCATTGCTATTTTTCCCTCACTTCCCCTTATTGGTGACGAGTGTGGTCACCATTGAGAGTGTGTATTCCCATTGAGTCTTAGTCTTGGAAGGGGGTTTACACTGAGGGGACCTGACCACAAGCCACTTGCTTGTTCTTGTAGTAACAGTTAGTTTGCCTATGTTGTTTTGTATTTTTCCTGTAGATCTTTCTTTCAAGAATAATCTTCTATTTTTCTAGCCGCTCCAGACTGGTTTGGTACTTTCTTTTGAAAGCTTTATTTTGGACTTGAATTCTATCTTCTTCCCCAAATCCATGATCCTCTCCAGGTGTTTAATGGAAACTTCTCATCTCTGAGTAAACACATTCTTGCTCACTTTGCTGAGGTACCCCTCTCCATCCTTGCCTTAAAGTATGCATCCTAGTTTCTTAAGCCTTAGTCCAGAGTTCTAATCATTTTCCCCAAATCCCAGTGGAATAAAATCTGCCATATGTACAGCCAAAGGCTTACTCCCACCTCTCCCTGCCCTGTGGAGTTTCTCATATACCAGGCACTGTGCTAAGCACTTCATGTGCATTCTCTCTAATCTACACTGCCCTGTGGGGTTGTTGTTGTTGAGTGCCGTCGAGTTGATTCCCACCCATAATGTCCCTGTATAGGGTTTCCAAGGAGCAGCTGGTGAGCTTGAACCACTGACCTTGCAGTTCAAGTGGCTTTGTAGTCTGACCCATTAGCCCACAGTGCCACCCCAGGACTTGGCCCTGTGGGGTACATATTCTTATCTCCTTTTTACAGATGGGGAAATTGAGGCTTGCCCATGCAGCTTTGAGTTAAATAGAGCTAATCAGCTGCAGATCTCTGGCATGTGACTTAATCCTTTTGACCATCTTTTTCTAGAGCTAGAAAATGGAGGTATACAGGGAAGATTAATAGGTTGCTGTGCAAACCACACTGAACAGAGACATCTGTTACTTGGTAAGTGTGTAAGTACTTGGTAGCTGTGTGCTAGACATTGTAAAGAATCACCAACTGTTGTCATCATCACCACAATGCAGAGATCCCTCGGCTAGCATGCAGGTAGAACCAGGATTTGATAACAGCCCTATCTGGCTTCAAAGCCCATGTCCTTTTCATATCGTCACACGTTCTTGCTCTGAAATTCATCTTGCCTAAGACTTTCTGGTCCCTGACTAAGCTTTCCTAGTCTTTCCTAGTTGTGCCATTTGTCCCTTATGGGCAGAGGACTCATGCTAAGACTTAGCATTGTCTTTTTGGTCCCTTCCAGTCAGTGACTTTTTGCCATCATTGAGGCATATCCAGTGACTGGCTTGTCTAGGCCAGAGCTTATACTTTCCCAGTCGTTACCCCATCTTTTCCTGCTGTGCAAGGCAGAAGGACTTCAGGTGTTGTTTATGTCAGCAGAGTCCTCTAAGTCACCGTGACAGCAGCAGAAAGGATAAATGGATATTCCTAGACTTTATGGTCATAGATACATTGGGAATCTGATGAAACTTACAGACCCTGTCTCCTGAAAAATGCATGACATACAAGCTCAGTCCTTTTCTGGAAGTCTGCCCAGGGATTCCCCTTGAGAAATTCTGAGCTGGAAGGTTAGAAAGCGTTAGGTGTTCTTTGACATCCATCTGCTCCTCATTCACAGCCGTGAGGGGTTTTCCATTTTTGCAGGATGTTTGTGTTCCAGGGCTGTTGGGCAATCATGGTAGATTAGGGAAATACCTGCCTTTTGTCCTTCATATTCAAGAAATGTGTCCACACACTAGAAAAGACCTGTCCATTCTATAATCATGAAAAGATAGACCTGCTTGCTAACTTACATACAAGTTTAAGGCATCGTCTGCATTTAAAGGACAGAATGGGGAGTTTTGGTGCTTAAAACGATAGACTAACAAGGATGTATAAACTTACCTTAAACAGAATTGAGTGTTCTATATTCAGGCAAATATAAATCTTTAGTTTTTCATATTAAAAAAATTTTAATTTCAATTAAAAAATAATGCTTTCTTTCCTTCCTGCCCCCACCCCTTTCTCCCAGTTTTTGGGTCTTGGGGAAGCCATATTCCAACCACCTTAATTCCCAAACCCAATCTTGCTTGTCGGTCTCTCTTTGAAGCCTTTTCAGCAAACCGTGAAATAAATCTACTGCTTCTTAACAGCAACAGGAATAAATGGGTGTTACTGCTGGCCACTGCATGCCCTGCCTGGCTGTTGAGGCCCCACAGAAAGACAGCAACAAACCCCTTTCCAGAAACATCCACTGCCATTGAATTGATCCCAAATTAGCAACCCTGTATAGTATTTCCAAGGTGTGGCACTGCGGGATAATGCACTGGACCACAAGATCAGTTTGGACTTCAAGGTCGGTGGTTCAAACTCACCAGTTACTTATGGGAAACCTTGTTTGCTATGAAATGGAACCGACTTATTGGCATTCAACAGCAAAGTTTTCCAGGAGCAGAGGCCTCATCTTTCTCCTGTGGAGCAGCTGGTAGGTTTGAACTGCCAACCTTGTGGTTAGCAGTCCAGTGCTTACCCTCCACCTAGCATCCTTCCTCCCCTCTTGCAGCAGTGCCAGTGCCCTCTGAAGATAGAAATGGGGCTCAGCCTCCAGGCGCAGGAATGGAATCCATTAGGTACTAGATTTCTGATGTAAAGCTCACTTTGATGTGTCACTTCTCCTGTCAAGTGTTTCTTCTTTACTTTTTCTAAACTATAAAAGCAACAGATGCTCATTATAAAGCCAGCATTAGAGCCCTGGCTTTTCATTTCAGCTCAGTCTCCTCGGTGTTGTCTTAGTTTCTTAGCACTGTTATAATAGAAATACCATAAGTGAGTGGCTTTAATGAACAGAAATGTATTTTCTCACAGTTTAAGAGTCCAAATTCAGGGTGCCGCTTTAGGGGGACGCTCTGTGTCAGCTCTAGGAGAAGGGACTTGTCTCTTTTCAGCTTCTATTCCTGGGTTCCCCTGTGATCACATGCCATGTATCTTCCCCTCCATCTGTGCATGCTTACTTACTTGCTCAATGTGCTCTTTTAAATCTCAAAAGAGAGATTGATTAAAGACACACTGATGTAACACTGGACTGCTAACCACAAGCTCAGTGGTTTAAACCCATCAGCTACCTGCTCCTGGGAAACCCTAAACAGGGTCCATATGAATCCGGACCAACATGCAACTATCCACATCCCATTAACATAACACAGAAACCCATTTCCAAATGCGATTATAATGACAGGTATAAGTTGATGTGAAGTGCTGTCCAGTCAGTTCCCACTCATAGCGACCCTGTATAGGGTTTCTGAAGAGCGGCTGGTGAGTTTGAACTGCCAACCTTGTGGTTCAAACCGACCTTGTGGTCCAGTGCTTATCCTACAGCACCGCACCAGGACTCTGACAAGCTTAAGTTGTTAGGATTTATAACGTCTCTGTTTTGAGGGGACATAATTCAATGTAGTGCTTACGAATCGGGCTGCGAACCTTAAGGTCAGCAGTTCGAAACTACCAGCTGTTCTGCAGGAGAAAGATGAGGCTTTCTGTTCCCGTAAAGATTTACAGCCTCAGAAACCCTGTACAGGGTCGCTATGAGTCGGAACCGACTCCACGGCACATAACAACAACAACAATTCTATTAATAAGAGGTGTGTTGCCTTGGACAGAACACTCCCCTCTCTGAGCCTTGATTTCCTCCTAGTACGGGAGAGAGAACACTTGCTAATGTAGAGCACAATTGTCTGGATTAGAGATTTTTGTATATAAAGCTGTACCAGAGGTCTTGCATGCTTTACTAAATAAATGTTGATTGAGCACCTACTGTCATACCATGAGCCCACCATCTTCTAGTTGCTCTGGAAAATGTTGAGAACAAGGCAGAGGGAGTCTCTCCTCACTCTAATTGGAGGAGACATGGGTAAGCAAGGTCAGGACTTGAGAAATTAGAACCAGAGGGTAATGTGGGAACTACAGTCAGGGCTTCAAACCAGCCCCAAATGGTTCAGTCATAGCCGACCGAAACAAAGGCAGCATACAAGTAGCATAGCAAGCAGGTCTCTGTGTGGTGAATTTTGACCCCACAAGGAAACAGGAAGTTGTGCTGAGCTCAAAGAAGGCAGCCTACACACATTCAAAGTGATGCGGTGGGCCGCCATATTTGCTGCATGTTTCCTATTCACCCATCATGCAAGACTCCTCTTGTTTTTGATGGCATGACTGAACTGTTTCCAACTGTATCGGAGCCCTGAAAGGGCCACTTTAAATGGGGTGACCAAAGAGATATCCCTGAAGAAATGTCAGTGCTTGGTGACCCCAATCATTTATTCTTCAAGACACTCCTGCTTATAAAAGTCTGCTCTTCTACAGAGTTCCTGGGTGACACAAATGTTTCAGTACTTGACTACGAGCTCAAAGGCTGGCAGATGGAACCCACCTAGAGGCTCCTTGCAAAACAGGCTTGGCAAGCTGCTCCCTACAGGCCACAGCTGTGAAACCCCTGTGGAGTAATGCCACCCTGCACGTGTGGGGTCTTAGGAGTTGGAGCTGACTAGGTGGCAACCAGCAACAACAATGCATACTTGTTCCCAATTTTGAGTTTAGACCATTTGAACTCATAGAACCACTTCCCCTTTACTCTTCATCATGCAGTCGTTACGCTCCTGGCATTGGGCACCATGCCACATGCTGTTTGAAGGCCACACAGGCGAGCTCAGGATGTGGGTCCCCTCCAAGCATTCATTCAGTTGAGCTGACTGAGTGAAGAGACTCTGTGTGGGATTCTCTTCTAAGACGGTGATTCATTTCTAAGCAGAGCCCATTTTGTTTCCACGCTGATTTGAGCTTTGTGGGATCTAAGGAGCTGGCAGTCATGTGTCTCTCAGCAAAAGTGTGGCCCACTGCAGTCTCCTGCATGCAATCACTAAGGGGCTTGCTGGAGGGGAGGTTCACAAATGGGGGGCACTGGGACAGGCCCCCTTCAGGGCACGAGCATTTGAACCACAGTGTAGTTAAGACCGATGGCCAATGCAAAGCTCACATCACTGCTCGCAGAATTGGGTATGGATTTTTAAAAGGTGATTCCAGCCTGGTGCATGGGGCAGCGGTGACCTGGACTGGTGAGTGAGGAAGCAAGCTGCTGAGCCAAAGGCCCAGTCAGCCTGCATCGTGACTCACCTGTCCTGTAGGTAGCGTTTGCACTGACCTACTTTTGTTTGACCTTGATTCATTCCATGCAGATAAGGACGCTGTTAGGAATCTTTTTCTACTCCCCAATTTTAGTCCGATATGTGACAGTCCATGATCTTAAACACACATGACCCAGGCTGATGGATGCATGGGCAGGAGATGAATTTTCCACTTAGCTCTAAATTGTAATTCTATCACAAGAAAAGGGCTTAATTTCCAGAAAATGGAGCAATTATTTGAGACTAGATACGATGGCAGAGCAGTAAGCCTTGATTCCTTGCTAAAGGACAGCTTAATCAGGAAGTGGCCTGGATGGCCGCCTTTCAAGTAGGTCCTTGCAGTAGCTTGGCAACAGTCACCGGGTCATAATTGGAGGGATTTGGTTCTGAGTGTTTGTGGGTGTTTACAGTGCATTATAGGGCAGGTCTTCTCTTATTTATAGACGATTTTGAGCAACAAGCAGCAGAAGGCTGAAAAGCCACTAAATCTAGATTTATTTTTAACACATTCCATTCCCCCTCCCCAACTCATCCCAGAAGGAGAACGGAGTTATTAAAAACCAGTAAAAAATACATCATCACAGAGCATGCCATATGTAATTACGGGGTTGCCAGCATCGGCCTGCAGCCACATTTTAAGGGCTTGGTAAAGCAGCCATCCGTTCAATGTGTGAACTTATATGATTCCCATTCTTCATTTAGATTGTAGATAGAAATTATTGGTATGTGAGTACTGATCAGAAAAGGTTCTTAACTGTCTAAATTAGAAAATGGAAGCTTAAATATAGAAGAATGTGCTTCTGTTTACAAAGGGGAAAAAAGTTGTTCTTCGTTGTGTATTATACTGAGCTACACAAGTGTAGGACTGTACTTTGTCTTCTCTAGCCACCCTTTTAAAATATTCTGTTCAGCTCCTTTACTTCACCACTTCTTCCATTCCCTTTAGATGCTCTGTGTTCAACAGCAAGTTTCAGAGTCACATCTGACACAAATTATGGTCTTTTCTTTCTTTCTTATCATGTTAATGACCTTTTGCTTTCTTCATGTATAATGTCCTTGATGTCATCCCACAAGTCATCTGGTCTTCGGTCAATAGTGAGCAGTGCATCAAATCTATTCTTGAGATGGTCTCTAAATTCACATGGGAAGAAAACACTTGGTATTTCATCTCAAGCTGAAAAGAACTGAAGAAAACAACCAAGTATTGAATTGCAATATTGAAGGATTTTATGGGCAAAATAGGAGCCCTGGAGGTGCTGCAGGATAAACACTGGACTTCTAACCGCAGGCTCAGTAGTTCAAATCTACCAGCCATCCGGTAGGAGAAAGATGAGGCTTTCTGCTCCCCCAAAGAATGACAGCCTTGAAAACCTTACACAGGGTCACTATATGGACAAAATATTGAATGATACAATAAGAATCAAAAGATGGAAGGTATACACAGAGTCACAGTACAAAGAAGAATTGGTCTATGTACATTATTTTCATGAGGTGGCTTAAGAGCTGATGATATTGAAAGGTGTCCAAGCTGCACTGAAGGCACTGACAGAAAACAAGCCTCCAGGAAGGAGTTGATTGAAATAGCAAATGAGATGTTTCAACAAATAGGAGCAAGGTTGGAAACATTCATTTATTCCAAGAAAATTTGGGAGACAGCTACCTGGCCAACTAGCTGGAAGAAATCCATATATGTGCCCAGTTCAAAGAAGAATGATAAATACAGAATGCAGAAATTATTGAACAACATCCTTATTGTCTTATGAAAGTAAAATTTTACTGATGATAATTTAAAAACAGTTACAGCAGTACATGAACAGGGAACTGCCAGAAATTCAAGCCCCATTTAGAAGAGGACATGAAATGAGGGATCTAATTGATGATGTCACATGGATCTTGGCTGAAAGAGGAGAATAACAAAATCGTTCACTTCTGTTTTATTGACTTTTCAAAAGGCATTCAACTGTGGATCATAACAAATTATGGATAACAGTATGAAGAATAGAAATTTCAGAACACTAAATTATGTACTTAGGCATATCTGCCGAAAAATACCTCTTTAAAGATCCCTGGTGTGGTGTTGTAGGATAAATGCTGGACTGGTAACCAAAACGTTGGCAGTTTATACCCACTGTCTGTTCTTGGAAACTCTAAATAGGGTCACTATGAATCAGAACCAACTGAGTGACACACGACAGTAACAACAACAATAAAAGTGGTAAAAAGAAACCACACACACACACACACAAAGATGTTGCTTTGAGGACTAAGGTGCACCTGACCCAAGCCATAGTATTTTCAGTCACCTCATAAACATGTGAAAGTTAGATGATGAATAAGGAAGACCAGAGACGGATGGATGCATTTGAATTATGAAAGTATATTCGAAGTACCATGGACTGCCAAAAGAACAAATCAATCTGTCTTGGAAGAAATACAGCCAGAGTGTTCCTTAGTGAGGATGGCTAGACTTTGGATATGCTGTCAGGAAACACCAGCCTCTAGAGAAGATCATTAAGCTTGGTGAAGTGGAGGATTAGCAAAAAAGAAAAAGACCTCAATGAGATGGATTGACACAATGGGCTCAAATGTAACAATTGTGAGGATGACTCAAACTAGGCAGTGTTTCATTCTGTTGTGCATAGGGCACTGAGTCAGAACCAACTTGATGGCATCTAGCATGCTCGTGTGGAACCTGTACATAGACAAACAGGCAATTGTTCAGATAGAACAAAGGGAATACTAGATGATTTACAATCAGGAAAGGTGTGTGTCAGGAGTGGATCCTTTCACTATAGTTAATTTGATCTGTTTGCTGAGCAAATAATTTGAGAAGCTGGATTATGTGAAGAATGCAGCACCAGGGTTGGAGGAAGACTCATTGATAACCTGTGATATGCAGATGTCATAACCTTGCTTGCTGAAGACTTGCTGAAGACAGAGAATTTAAAGCACTTACTGATGAAGATCAAAGATTACAGCCTTCAGAATGCATTATACCTCAAATAAAACAAAAATCCTCACAAGTAGAACCATATAATCAATGGAGAAAAGATCGAAGCTGTCAACAATTTAGTTTTACCTGGCTCCACACACAATGTCCATGGAAGCAGCAGCCTGGGAATTGAATGACATATTGCACTGGGAAAATTGCTGCAAAAGACCTCTTTACTGTGTTTAAAAGCAGAGATGTCACTTTGAAGATTAAGATGAGTTTGACCCGAGTCATGATATTGTAAATACTTTGCATATGCATGCAAAAGCTGGAGAATGAATAAGGTGTGTGAATTATGGTCTTGGTGAAGAATGTTGAATATACCGTGGATTACAAGAAGAATAAACATCTATTTTGAAAAGTACAGCTGAATACGCCTTTAAGCAAAAATGGTGAGACTTGGTCTCATGTACTTTGGATGTATTACCAGGAAGGACCAGTCCCTGGAGAAGGACATTATTGCTAAAATACAGGGTCATTGAAAAAGAGGAAGACCCTCATTGAGATGCATTAACAATAGCTGCAACAGTGGATTTAAGCATAGGAACAATTGTGAGAATGGTGCAGGACCGGACAGTGTTTTGTTCAGTTGTACAGATGGCCGCTGTGAGTTGGAACTGACTCTACAGCACTTAAAAACAACACCACGAACACTAAATCTTCACTTCAGGGTTTCAACTCATTGTAATGGTGAATCTATGCCACTCACAGGAATAGCATTATGATACCTTGCTGAGTCAACCCTGAGTAATCATTACCTACATTGTCATGAAAGAACAGGAGTCTAGTGCTTTTTTGCCCATTGTGTGTTAGAGATGGATGGTTCTTCAGAGACCATCCAGTTCAACTACATCTTGTTATAAATGGGGACATGAACTAAAGAGGAGACTGGCTTTCTTTCCCAGGTCCCATTGTGAGTCATTACAGAGGGTGGCTGTGGCCATGATCTCTGTTTTTCTGTTGTAGTGTCCTGCTGTGCAAAGCTCAGGAACAAGTAAGTGAAATAGATTTGATTCTGACTTTCATGAGTTCACAGCCAGCCAGCCAGCCAGACAGACACACATCAAGTAATCACCATATGCATATGACAATGACGTTATAAGTATACAACAGACAGACAAGTTGGCTAGTGGGGATGATGAGAGTAAGATATTTGGGGATCTATGTTTGAGTAATAAAGCGAAGGTGGAATCGGTTACTCTATCTGACCTACTTGCTTTATAGATGCTGTAAAGTTTTTAATAGAAAAAGATGCAGCAAATTTGCTGAGTGTTGGCAGGGAAGGAAAGTATAGAGTCATGATAGGTGCCAATGAAGATGAATTTTGCACCTTTGAAGAGGCCCTGAGAATGGGTCGTTGAGGAACTTTCATAGGAATGTCAAGGAAGGTGATAGATGGGGCAGAGGCTCAGGACACATCCTGCGTTTCCTGGAATCCCTTTCTTTACTGAGATTGCACATGGTTTGCGTGTGTGCTGTGCCCCTCCCAAGTCTCTGAGCCCCAGTTCTTTCATTGTTGTTGTTGTTAAGTGCCATCGAGTCGGGTCCGACCCATAGCGACCCTGTACAGGGTTTCCGAGGGTGTAAATCTTTACGGGAGTAGAAAGCCTCATCTTTCTCCCGCGGAGCGACTGGTAGTTTCGAACCGCTGACCTTAAGGTTCGCAGCCCAATTCGTAACCACTAGGCTACGGTGGTCTTTTTTTCTGTGAAGTCGGTATCCATGCCGACTCACAGTTGACATGTGAGGTTTATCTCTCTTGTTCTGGGCTCCATGCTCCACACAGTGCCTGGGCCTGAGTGGGCATTTAGTGTTGACTGTCTTAAGCTGGGAGGGAGCAGGCAGATCTAGCAAAACTTTTCAGTGAAAGGATGTCCTGTGAACGCATCTGCCTGGAAAAGTCATCTCTTGGCAATAGGGGATCAGTGGTTTTAGTGGAGGTGAGTAGGTCCAAGCATTCTGCAGTGTCACCTCCTTCTCCTAATCTTTGTATACCTACAGCCACTGACTTGCTTTTGAGTTCTCAGAGTTGAGAATATATAATGTGTAATTCATTGTATTTCCAGGGTAACAGGAAATGTTGAAAAAGCTGATGACCTTTAGTTTGAGACTTGCACATTTTGTTTCTTGGATTTGTATTATAGTTTCAGTACAAACTAGTGATGTTTTGCTGCTGTTGTTGGTAAGAGTTTCTAGTCTTTAAAATATGCTTAGTTTTTATAGTCTGTGATGGAGGATGCCTCCTGGGTGGCCCATCTCTGAATAAAATGTAAAGAACCTGAATTCCCTTTTCTCTCTTGTTTTCTACTCCTGGTCATTTCTTGTTCACCTATACCTGTCCCTGTGTGCTGCTCAGCCCAGGAGACAGAGTCAAACCCAGCTCGGGTGGTTGCGCACTTAAAAGGTTCAGTGGTGGAGAACATGGGAACCTTTGTTGAGGGAAGGTTGGGACACCGATCCCGTCTTACAGCCCATGGAGTTGGCTGACCTGCTCTCTATTGTGTGCCCCCAGATAACAACGGCATTAGTAATTAACATGGTCTCTAACTAAATTCTCCAAAGTAAAAAAAATGTTGATAGCTTGCTGCCCGCCCTGTCATTGCTCACATTCGGTGCCAGACCCAGTGGGTGTTCCAGAAACACTTTTGGTGTATTGAGCAATAGCTGGTCAGTACCACCAGAACCACAAAATGATGTTCTAAGAACATTAATTACTGTCCTGAAGGTTGTGTACCTTAAGGCTGGTCTAAAGTTCATTCTCCTTCCTTCAGGTTGACCAGCCACACCCTGCCTATCAACTCTTACGTAGTCATTATCAGCTAGAATAGGTGGGCTGGGAAGGGTCATGAGGGGTCGTTTCCTCTGGCCACTCTCCTGTCCAGGAAAATCCCATCTGTACCATTCCTACAGGCATCCCCTGAGCCCCACTCAGCCATTCACATACCAGGCATCCTGTTCCCCATTAAGGACAACTCTGCCTGGTTTTTAAGCTGACCCCAAATCAGCCTCTTGGTAACATTCGCTCACTGACCTAGTTCTGCCCTTAGTATCAGCACAGAACAAAGGTCCGTGAGCAGTTACGATTTCCCCCACCTCCTTTTACCTCCCTCCCCAGGGCTGACATTCCCCATGGCCTTCAGCCTTGTTTTATATGGCATGGCAGTCTATGTGAATGTGAATGGTAATCAAGTTTTATTGAGTGTTGACCATGTGCCAGGCACTTCTCTAAACTCCTTATCTGAATAATCCCGTGCACTACTCAGCCTCCCCTGACGCAAGTACTGTCACTGCCAATGGGGAAACGAAGAAATGAGAGGTTAAGTCCCTTGACCAGAGTCACACAAGTCAGTAGCAGAGTGGAGGTTTGAACCCAGGCAGTGTGCTTCTAGTCACTGGGTGGTGCAAATAGTTCAGTGTGGGTGTTTCAAACCCACCCAGAGGCACCTCGGAATATGGGCTTGGCATTCTATTTCTGAAGGATCCCAGCCTTGAACACCCGATGGAGCAGTTCTACTCTGCACACATCGGGCCGTTGTCTGTCAGAATTGACTTGATGGCAACTAACAAAGTCTGCCTCCTGAGCCTGTGCGCTTGCCTGCCACTGTGATGTCTGACAACCTTTGGTGCATGTACTAAAAACAAGCCCAGGGTGCAGGGAATTATTAGACTGGATCCTGAGCTGAACCATTTTCTATGAAATCTCTTCAGACTCTGGATAGAGCAGACTGCTGGGCAGAGACTTTGACATCATCACCAACAGCTGGGTTCTTCCTGGCTTTGCCAGACCCCACGAGGCTCATGGAAAGAGGTGGGTTTAGATCAAGGTGTCACATATGGACTATTAATATTTTTTTCCCTGAACTTGAAGTCTGATACAATAGGTTTCTTGTTTGGAGTGTTTGGTCATGGTTTTATGAGCAGAAAGTAGTAGCCAAAGAGAGGTGCTTAAGAATTGTAAATCTGGGTCACCTCCTTCAAGTTCCCATTCATTCTCATAAAATAACCCCAGAGGTTACAGGATGGAAAGATATGATGGCTGCTTGCCCTTATAAGCTGGGCTGGGAGACCGTTTTCCTGAAATGACTAGAAAAGGAAGGATTTTTCAAAGGTGGATTAGAGGACGGAAGGGCATAGGTTGGGACTGACCCTGTACCTTCCCAGCTGTCACTTCCGGTCTCCTTTCTCTTTTCTGTAAACTGGAAGTAACAGTGTCTTTTCAGAGGAAGGGCGTGAAGGGTAAATGAGCTTGGAGAGTTGTGTCATGAAGCTGTGGTGATTTTGACAGAAGGTCCTAGTCCCGCTACTTCAAGGTTTGGTGAACAAGACCTTGTTCACTTTGTCTGGCACCTTTTTTAGCTTTCCCCAGCCCTTCCACTACTTGCTGCTTATGGGATGCGGAGCCAGACTGTGGAGGGATGGTCCTTCTCAGCTGGCGGGGAACGGTCCCCACATCTCCACCTGCAGTAGCTCCCCTCCTTGACCTCTGGCAGCTCAGATCAGGTTTCTTGGCACCCATGGAAAGATGGTTCACAGCTGTATCCAAGAGACTCTTTGTTTCCTGAGCTCAAGGACTCTGGCACCCACCAGCCAAGGTTCCGATAGAGGGCTTTTGTGGGCTGAGGCCATCTTCCTCTTTGTGAGTTGCTTTTCATGTAACATCCCAGTCACTGATTCCTATGGACTTAAGCAGGAAAGTGAGGCAGCTGAAGCAATGGAATGAGCCCTGGATAAAAACCCAATTCTGTCATTACTAACCGTGGGTGGTGCAAATGCCAACTACATGGTTGGTTGGTTAACCTTGTCTTAGGCTGGGTTCTCTTGAACCAGTGCTATATATATGTATAAAGTACTGTCAGGTTGGTTCCAAGGAGTGACTGGTGAGCTTGAACAGCTGACCTAGTTTTGTAATCCAGCGCATTAACCCACAGTGCCACACCAGAACAGTGTGTGTGTGTGTGTGTGTGTGTCTATATATATATATAAAGAGAAGTTTATATCAAGGAACTGGCTCACGATTGTAGATATAGGACAGTCCCAAATACAGACCAGACAAACCAAGATCAGCGGGCAGCTCCTAAAGTCAGGGATTCCAAATCGGGACATAGAGTAGGACCTTTGTGCTGGAGAAGGGGTGGGACAGTTGACTAAGGTCTGGGCAGATGAGCTGGAGAACCGGCAGCATGGGGCACATGACCTGGGGCTATAGGAACAGACACGCAGGGCTCTCCGGTGGGCGTCTGGGTTTCCAGGCACACTTAGCGGGCAGGCCCAGTAGGCAAACCCACAACAGAGTAGCCCACTGGCTCAGGTTCAAAGAAACAGAGATTGGAGGACAATCCGGATGTGAGATCCAGATCCAGTGGGGAAGAAGAGAGTCTTTCCTGCATATCCATTATATTGGGAGCAGGCCACACCCCCAAGGAAACCCCCCTTCAGTTGATTGGCTGCTCATAACCAATCATCACAGAGTCAGCTATCACTGCCCTACAACTGAACTCCTGGCTCAGTCAAGTTGACCCAGAACCCAACTCTCACAGACCCCATCCACTAGCACCATAGGAGGAATCCCTGGCGATCTGCCTCTCTAAAGATTGAAGCCAAGAAAACACTGTGGAACGACTCAATTCTGCGACACAGGGGGTCGCTATGAGTTGGAATTAATATGGCAGCAGCAGGTTTTATCATTTCCAAAACTGGAGCTATGAGCATGATCACCCTGCACTGTAGTGTCTTTATCTGTAAGATGAGTATAGTACTATCTCCTAAAGGGTGGGAGGAGGATTAGATGAGGGGATAACAAAAGGCATCTGGGCAATGTCCAGTAATTAATAAAAGTAAACACTGGGATATGTTGATTTCCTTTTTCTTTCCTCCATTCTAGTCCTACACCCCACTGACTTTCCATTGAATTAATCTCTTTACTTTTTATTAAAAGTGCTGGTGAGTCAGAACCGACTCTTGTCGACCCTGTGTAGTGTTGCTGAGGAGTGGCTGTTGAGTTTGAATCACTGACCCTGTAATTTAGCAGTTCTGTGCTTACCCTACAGAGCCAAAGCATAATTGTGGACCACACTGCTGGTTCTGATTGGGAATATTGTAGAACTATGTGGGGGTGACTTGATTGTCAGAGTGGTGGGGGAGAGATGTCACTGGCTTATCATTGTTAAGTGCTGTCAAATCAGTACCAACTCACAGCGACCAAGTGAAACACTGCCTGGTCCTGTGCCTTTCTCACAATCATTGCTACATTTGAGCCCATTGAATTTTATTGTTGTTGTTGTGAGCTGCCATCGAGTTGGTTCTGACCCATAGCGACCCAGTATAGGGTTTCCAAGGAGCAGCTGGTGAGCTTGAACCACCAACCTTGCAGTTAAAATGGCTTTGCAGTCTGGTACATTAACCCACAGTGCCACACCAGGACTCCATTGGCTTTTATTAGAGGGTCCTATAAGTGGACCCATCACTGGAGAAGGATATCATGTTTCGTAAGATGGAGGGTCAGAGAAAAAGAGGAAGACCCCCAACGAGATGGGTTGGCCAGCTGCCAGCATGGATGGACTCAAGTGTGGTAACAGTAGTGAGGTTAACCCAGGATCGGGCAGTGTTTTGTTCTGCTGTGCATAAGGTCGCTATGAGTCAGTATCGACTCGATGGCACCTAATAACAACACCACTAAGTGGAGGGTCAGCCCAAAAGAGGAAGACCCCCAACAAATTGGATTGGCATAGTGACAAGTGCAGTGGGCTCAAGCGTAACAGTAACTGTGAGGCTGGCACAGGACTGGGCAGTATTTTGTTCTGTTGTGCACAGGGTTGCTATGAGTTGAAACCAACTTGACAGCACCTAACAACCACATAACAGGATTGTTCAGCATCCTGCACAGCTTCCTAATATTGTCCAACATCCCGCCATTCATGGAAGTAAAAACCCTGCTTATAATTTGTCTGAGCCTAGAATCTGACTCCATCTTACACGGAAATGCAAATCATCTCTGCGGGTTTTTAACATATTCTGAATTTTCTAGGACCATAACTGCCAAGTGCATAAAATTTACCTATTTGCTCTAGGTACCAAAACCAAAGGCAAGGCCATTGCCATCAAGTTGGTCTGACTCATAGTGACCCTGTATAGGGTTTCTGAGACTATAAATAGTTATGGGTACAGACCACTTCATCGTCTTTCCATGGAGCTGCTGGTGGGTTTGAACCATTGACCTTGCTGTTAGCAGCCTAATAATGCCTAATCTACAGCTCCACCAGGCTCCTTATAAATACATACAGGCATCAGATGTGTCTTTTATTATGTCTTCTCTTGTAGTTGTGCATAAACATTCACGTATTGACTTACAGATTTTATTTTGACTGTCTTTGTTTCACTTTCTCTTTGTAGTTCAGTTAGAATGTTGATTGTTTTGGAAATTACATGTCATAGTATGTTAGGTTATTTATGGATTTCATTGCAAGAGCGTGAAGAACTGTTAAAATATTTGTATTGAATCTTTGAAATTACAAGAAGGTATAGGTCTGTGTGTTTGCTTGTAAATAGCTGAAAAACCTTAGGACAGACTTGAAATCAAAAGAAACGGTTTCATTTTACTTAGAAATGTCCTTTTACACAAGAATAAGTAGTAGAGGTCACAGTTTTTAATAGCATCCATCATTTGTTTAGAGAAATAAGATATCTCTTTAAAAAAACATACCGTCTAAAGGAATCTGAAATATAGTTCTGAAAATTTCCTTTTTTTCATTGTTGCAATCTCTATTTTGTTATTTTTTTCATCCCTGTCACAGGTATATAAATTTAAAAATATATATCTGATTGTAAATTAAAACAGAAAGGAAAACCAGCCAAGCTCCCTGCTTCGCTACCAAATTTGCCTTGGCCTCTACCACACTGCCTATCAGATAAGTACTGGACTTCTAATTACAAGGTTGGTGGTTCAAACCCACCAGCCGCTCCTCAGAAACCCTATACAGGGTGTGATGTGTCAGAACTGACTCAACAGCACTTAACAATGACAACAACCTGAACTTCCTGGTGTGACGCTGTAGGATAAGCACTGGACTGCTAATTACAAGGTCGACAGTTCAAACCCACCAGCCGCTCCTCAGAACCTGTATACAGGGTCACTATGAGTCGGAATCGACTCAACAGCACTTAATAACAACTTAAAGACCTGCACTTAGTCTGAGTCAGACCTACCCTGGGAGCCTGGGCTCCCGTAAGTTTGCATCCGATCCTGGCAGCTGTAGTAGTTTTCTGGAACTGCCACACAAAGTACCGCAAACTGCTCGCTTAAAAGAACAGAAATTTATTTACGTTCTGGAGGCTTGAAGCCTGAAATCAAGGTGTCAGCAGGGCTGTGTCTCTCTGAAGGCTCTGTGAAAAGACCTTTCCTTGCCTCCATCAGCTGGATGGCATTCCTTGGTTTATCGCTGCATTGGTTCAATCTCTGCTTCTGCCTTCCCTGTTTGTGTTTCTCCCTATCTGCGTCGCTTTTCTTTTATAAAGACACCACACATACTGGATTGTTGTTGTAGTTAACTGCCATGGAGTTGGTTCTGACTCATAGCAACCCTGTATAGGGTTTCCAAGGAGCGGCTGGTGGGT
The DNA here is from genome assembly GCF_000296735.1 of Chrysochloris asiatica. NCBI lineage: Eukaryota > Metazoa > Chordata > Mammalia > Afrosoricida > Chrysochloridae > Chrysochloris > Chrysochloris asiatica. Next base: position 2,229,106 of record NW_006408601.1, read on the forward strand.
TTGAACCACTGACCTTGAGGGGCAAACTGCCCTTGTGGTCTAGTGCATTATCCTATAGCACCACACCAGGACTCCTAAACATTACCATCAAGTCAATTCCAACTCATAGTGACCCTGTAAGGCAGGGCTTCTGAGGTAGGACACCTGGTGGGTTTGAACCGCTGACCTTATGGTCAGCAGCCCATTGCTTAGCCCGCTTCTCAATTGGATTAGACCACACCAAACTCCACCTCTGATATGATCTGATCTTAACTGATAACATCTTCAAATAACCCTGTTTCCAAGCAAAATCACATTCAAAAGTACTTGGGTAGGGAGATACGGACACAATACAGTGTGTAAGAGCACTTGAAAGACAAGGATACTATGAATGGAAATAATGCTCATGTGCTCCTGATTGGTTTCAGTCTTGGTGTGGTTAATATGTCTGCTGTCAGTATCTAAGTCCTCAATACTTTTTTTATATTATAAAATTTGTAAGCCTTTAATCTAGTACAGCTGATGATTTGAAGTTTCCCTGCCCTTGGAAATTTTTGGTATGTATATCTGGAGAGTAGTTAAATTTCTTTTATGATTGTTGTTATGGGCCCACCAAATCTGAATGCTTAATAGTAAGGTTTATAGTTTTGTTTTGGCTGTTCAAAAGGATTTCATGCTTATTAGAGGAAATTTGAAACCAATAAACCTGAAAGATGAAAATCAATACACTTTGTGGTTCTCAAAGACAAATATTGGTTACATTTTAGTTTGCTTTCTTTCAGAATTTTTTATATTTATTAAAGACTTTTCATGTAAATAATTCATGTTGAACACAGAAAAAAATAAAATATTGAATAAGTATAGTGAATAAATAGAAATGGTCTGTTTTACCAATCTGTTTTACTGTTTTGGTGAGTTTTAGCTCACCTTTTTTTCTATAACTATATGATGAGATTATGATGTATATATAATTTTGTACCTTTTTTCCCACTAACTTTTTTTTTTCAAGAATATTTCCCATGTTGTTTTGAATTGTAGAGTATAATTTCAATGGTTATATAGGATATTATACCCATAATTTATTTGATCAATCTTCTTTGGTTGAACATATAGATAATTTTGATTGTCCACTGTTGTAGTGCTGTAAGAAAATGCCTGTGTGTTCATTGGTGTATTTATTAAATAAATACTGTATGTCAGATGATGTACTTAGACTTAAAACTTAATTATACATAACATTACTGACTCAAAAGGTAATGAACGTGTTGAAAGGTTTTGATGTTATTGCTGGGAGCCGTCATGTGAATTCAGACTCAGAGTGACTTGTGGAATTGCCCCAAAGGGTTTTCTTGGTTATGATCTTTATATATAATCCCAAATCTCCTCCAAAGGTTTGCATCTGTTTATATTCTGACTTGTAGTGTGCTCACGTGCCCGTTTGCCACACCTTCACTAGTACTGGATATTGTCTCTACCGTATAATCTTTACTACTATGAGCAGTGAAAGTGGCATCTTGTTGTGTTCTCTCTTTTATTTTGATCAGTATGAGGTTGAACATGTTTTCATATGTTTATTAGTTTTTATGCTTCGTCATTTGTAAATTGCCTATCATGTTCTTTGCTTATTCTCCACTAAGGTATTGCTTTTCTATTGATTTAGAAGACATGTAAGTTCTTTTCTGTCTTTGCTTTTTAATTCCAAGTCCTCCTCCACTTGTCACAATGCTTTAGAGTCAGACAGACTCCTGATTTTGCCACTTGTGAGCTCAGGGATTTTAGGCAGTGTACCTAGTTGCTCTGAAAATTAGTTCATCTTCCTTTGAGAACCAAATGCAACAACACTGTCTGACACAAAATAAATGCTTGGTAGGTGGTTTCTGCTGCTGCAGTTGTTGTGTTGTGATACTTTGTTGTGATTCCTACACTGAGCATTTTCTCAGAAACATTTCTTGAGCTCTGTAACCCATCCTTGTCAGATCCGTCGACTTGGAACACTCACATGCTATAACAAAGGCTCAGAGAAATGAAACTGAAATCACCCATTTAAGAAAAAAAACTATTCCTCTTCTAGGAAAGAGGCAGATGAAAAGAAAACAAGTCAATTCCATTTCAGTTAGAAGAGGAACTTGACAGAGTCGGGTTACATTCAGACCAGCATCTTAAATTTGGGGCACTCACAGACCTGGAGACCTCCAAGAGAGATGAAATGATCTCCATCCACTGTGCTTACCAGGGCAGGCAAGTGGACAAGTACACTGGAGAAAGGTTGTCAGTCAGTAAGAGCTGAAACAGAGAGGATCATCTTGTTGGCCTTTAGTTAGCCCATTCCCCCAGCACTCGGGTTAATTCACGTACTGGTTATGGATTTTGGTTTCCTTGAACTGGAAGAAGGAGGAGGTATGGGTATGAGCCTGCCCTGCCCTCTTTATCCTATTTGGGACAGTTTTTCCTCTTATTTGCTGAGTCACTGAAGCAACAAAGTGTGCTCAGAGTACTGGCTTTGGAGTTTGCATATCTGGGTTCCAGTTAGTCTTCTAGCCCTCACCAGTTAGGTGGCCTTGGGCAAGTTACTTTACCTCTCTATGTCCCAGAAAGCTATCTTTGAAGACTAAATGAGGTATGTGAGGCCCAGCACCATCCTAGGCACATGTTCGATGCTCAGTAAGTGGGTGCAAGTGACTGTTACAGAAAGCCAGGGGGTGGGCTGGTCAGCATCTGCTCTACCTTCTCTTCACTTTGCAGTACGTGTTCATGTAACTTAAACCTCCCATAGGCATCAGGAGCCCTGGTGTGGCACTGCGGTTGATGTGCTGGACTGCAAAATCGGTTTGAACTGTAAGGTTAGTGGTTCAAACCCACCCACCAGCTGCTCTTCGGAAACCCTATACAGGGTCACTATGAGTTGGAATGGACTCAACATTGCCTTAACAACAAGAAGGCATCTCAAAGTTGACAAACTTATGGATGAATGACAAATATACCTGTCCCCTAGCTATCACTTAGGGAATGCTGCCTGGAGCTTGGTTTGGATTTTCCTCCCCTCCCACTCTAGTTTACAGACCCCGTGGTACCCCATATCTACAGGGAGCCCTGTTGGCTATCCTGAAGTCCTGGTGTGGCACTGTAGGATAAAGCACTGGACCTCAAGGCCAGCTTGAACCACAAGGTCAGTGGTTCAAACCCACTGGCTGCTCCTCAGAAACTCTATACCGGGTTGTTATGACTCGGATTCCACTCGGCTGCACTTTGCCACTGCAGCATTTCTTAAGGGTATATTCAGAATCCACTCATGTCAGTGATACAGTGCTTCCTCCGTCCTCTGCCCCTCACACCCCATCCTTCAGTATAACCTGCCGGAAATTGATCCAGAATTCAACCTTTCCCCAATCCTGAGGGCTGAGTCACACCATCTCTCCCTTGGCTCACTACTGTCGTCTCCTAATGAGTCTGCCTGCTTTCTCCATCAGCAGCCCTCACACACACACACCCCTCCACATAGATGTACTCACACCTCCACATACATACACACATCACACATACATGGGCGTGCACACACTCACGGGGTCTTAGCAGCTAGAGTGACCCTGTGAAAACCTACATGGGGTAACATCTGTCCCTATTTCCCTCAGCATTCCAGCCAGGGCCCCCACAGTGCCCACCCGCACTACAGGAATTCCCCTAGCTCTCTGCTTGCACCTCCCACCATACTTCTTGCTCCTCTCCCTCAGCCGTCTACTAGTTTTCTAACGCACCAGGGGCTCCACCGAGGCCCACTGCACTGGCTGTCCTCTGCCTATGGAATGCTCCTGTCCTCGTCTCCCTCCTCACACCTCCAGCCTCCCTCAGTCTCCTCATCTTACCCCTGACCAAGCGCTCAGGACCACTTAGCATCCTGTAGAATGTGCTAGTTGATTTGTTTGTTTGCCTCTGCCACCAGAATGCATTCCAGATGAGGACAGGAGTTTTGCCTCCTGCCCTCATGCCCAGACCAGCGCCTGGCACACGATGCCCTCAGTAAATATTTGTTAAAAGATTAATGAATGATGATGAGCCAGCATCCTAACACTGTCTTCATTATTGCAAAATTGACCTGAATTGAAATTTGGCTGCCACATGCTGTTCGTGGTGGAAATTTACGCAAATTACTGATTCTTTTACCTCAGAAATTGCCTGACATTTATGGGTACTCAATAAATGCTGTCAGACAGCTTTAAACTTTGAGTCTGCGGTTCCCATTTTAGGCTCCTTAGTGGTCAGCATATGCTGGGTGGGCCAGGAGGGGGATAATCTGCTTGTTTCTCCCTAGAACTTCTAGCCAGGTGTTGCTGCACCACCCTGACCCCAGTGTAGCCCAGTTCTTGACAGCTGGGGTCCCCCTTTCTCCTTCGGTCTCTGTGATTCCTGTCCATCCTCAGTTTCCTCCATCTTATCTCCCTGGGCAACTCCAAATGTCTGCTATTCATCACCTGATGACTCAGCTCTCTCATGCTCCTAATCCAAGCTTTCCCCCAAACCTGGCTATAGAGGAGTGAGTTCTCGGTACTGTAGACTTTCATCTGTGCAACTGAAGAGGTTTGTTTCTTAACATCTCATTCACCTTTCAAATTCTTATGAACCCTCTGCTCCTGCTACAACATGCCGACTCCTGGGTTGTTTCCCAGGCTCCCCACTCCTTCCCCAGCCATTCTCTCTCCACCTGCCCCCCCCCCAGTTGTACCCTGGACTCCCTGCCAGTTCCCAGAGCTCTCTGCCCTGAATCTCTTCATCTCTGAGTTCTTTCACTTCCAGTCCACTCTGCTGCTCACCCCAACTCCCACATCTGCCTCATCCCACATCTGCCCCATTCCACATCTGTCTCATCCGCCTCCCAGCTCCTTTCTCTCTAAGATTTCGGGTCTGCGTTTGTTTCTTGGACAGCAATGCATACATTTCCCACAGCCTTCAGCGCCTCTATATTTCATCAGCCTGAAATCGTGTGTCTCAGTAACCAAAGTTTATGCTAATAAGTATTCTATGTGTTTTGTATATATTAAATTCATTTAGCCTACACAAGCACCCTGCAAGGAGGGATCCTCCCCTCTTACTGCACCTAGAGGTCACATGGGACTCCTGCTGTGTGGCACCGGTGGAGAAGCACTGGACTGCTAACTGCAAGGGCGGCGGTTCAAACACACCAGTCTCTCCTTGAAAGCCCTATACAAGTTCACTATGAGTTGGAACCAACTCGACAGCACTGAACAACAATAACAAGAGGTTGAGTAACTTGCCAGGATACACAGCTATGAAGTGAAAAAGCTAGAATTTGAAGCCAGACTGACTGGTTCCAGAGCCCCTGTACAGACCACCACTCTGGCCTCCACGTACCGGGAATCCTTTCACCCTATTGTCCACATGAGACGTTCTCTGTTTTTGGTCCAGGACCCAGGCGAAAATCCCAGACTCCCCCTCTTCTGAGGAAGGTTCCACTGGCTCTGGGAAGTGCCTGGTGCCCAGCCTCACCTGGGAGTCTCGGCTGCACTGCCCTCCCCACCCCTGACCTGCAGGTGTCTCCTCCCTTTCTGTAGTTGGCCTTGCGCTTTAAAAACCAAACCAACTGCCATGGAGTCAATTCCGACTCATAGAGAACCCTGTGTGGGGCTTCTGAGGATGTAAACCTTTACAGGAGCCTTCAGTTTTCTCCTGTAGAGTGGCTGGTGGGTTTGAACCGCTGACCTTGCAGTTAGCAGTCCAGTGCTTATCCTACAGTGCCACCAGCACTCCCTGTGGTAAAAATGTGAAGGCCCTTCATGTGAGATCCCTCACTATCATGTCTTGCCACCGCAAAATAGTATTTCATTTTCTGCCCACGCTCTTGAAGAAGGCACATCTCCCTTTTCTCCTCTAGGTCTCAGCTCTCCTTGGGTCCACTCCCAGCCGCCTGTCCCAGCCTGTCTCCATCAGCAGCCCCATTCTCTCCTCCACCAGAAACTTAGAGCACCTGTAAAGTTCCCCATCCTCTCAGACCAGCAAATTGCACCGTATAACAGCAGTGCATTCTTTTGTTTCCTTTAGAACAAGATGCAGATGTTTGCCAGAATTTTCTTCAACTTCAGGCAGTAAGTTTTTTGGTGGAAAGAGGGTTCTTCCTTGAATCCACAGGACCAGGCTCTCTCCTCCTATTCTACAGCCTTTAAAACAAAGCAAAACAAAGCCAAGCAGAAAGACTGAACGGGAGTCAGGCAGACTGCTGGTCCTTGAACATGACTTGTTGCTTCTGCTTGGTGTTGTCAGGAGTCGTCTCCTGTGCTCTATCTGAGGGTCAGGAAGAGAGGCTGTCCCTAGGCAGACCCAGGGTTTCTCCCCCACACCAGGCCCTGGGCTGAGGAGAGACAATAGTACCCTTTACAGCGTCAGATCCACATCATCATTCTCCTGGGTAATTCGGAGAAGTGTCAGGGACTAGGCTGGAAGGGAAAATCCTCAGGAAAGAACTCTAGTTCTGGATGGCTGGGCAGTGGGCTGGATGTCCACAGAGTAGCACAGAGGCTGGTAAATGCCATGTAGTTACATCCTGTGAGGGAGGAGGCAGGAGGAGAGGCAGATTCTAAACCCTGAATGGTTAATGAAGCAGGGTTCCCAGAGTATGCCTCATGGAACCCTTGGCATTAGCTGTTGGATAAAGCAAAGGTGTGTGGATGACAACACTTGGGAATTGGAGGCGATTGCTCATTAGACTCCACAAGGTTAAGGGTCCAAGGAGTCTCGCAAGAGAGATACCTATGTAATCATTTAACCCATATTTATTTGGCCAATGTTTTTGTTTTGTTTTTCTCTTCATATAACATCTGTTAACATCCCATGGGATTAGTAGTCTATGGCAGACGCTTTAAAAAGTGCTAGTTTGGAGTATTTATAAATCCCTGCTGGTTTCTGAAATGTGCCTGTTTCTTATTTTGAGTGGAGGCCACATCATATGGTGGAAAGCATGGGCTTTAGAAAAGAGAAGACTGACCGGGCTTTAAATTTGCCACCTTGGCCAAGCTACTTAACATCTCTGAAATGTTAATTTTCTCATCTGGGAAAAATAGCCTACGAATGTTGTTAGGTGCTGTTGAGTCAGTTGTGCTGCATAGTGACCCTCGGATCCAGCAGAACAAAGAGCTGGCGGGTCCTGCATAATCATCATAGTTGTTGTTTGAGCTCATTGTTGTAGCCACTGGGTCAGTCCATCTCGTTCAGGGGCTGAGGGGCTTTCTCTTTTTCACTTTACAAAGCATGATGTCCTTCTGCAGGGACTGGTTCTACTTAAGAACACATTCAAAGTATCTGTCTGAGACAAAGTCTTGGCATCGTCATGTCTAAGCAGCACTCTGGCTGCACTTCTTCCAAGATGGATTTGTTTGTTCTTCTGGCAGTCCATGGTATATTCAGTATTCTTTGCTAACCCATAATTCAAATACGTCAGTTCTCCTTTGGTCTTCCATAGTCACTGTCCTAGTGAATTTGCATGTTCACAAGCTTTCCTGTGTTTGAGTCCAGTGTTGCAGCCACTGTGTTGATCCATCTCGTGATGTCCTTCTTCAGACACTAGTGCTGTTAACACGTCCAGACTACATGAAATGTACTCACCGTCCTGACGTGTAAGGCGCATTCTGGCTGTACTTCCTCCGAGACAGATTGACTCATTCTTCTGGCAGTCCATGATATCTCAAGATTCTTTGCTAACACAAATGCATCCGTTCTTCTCTAGTCTTCCGTATTCACCTCACCACCCTGGTCCACCCCAATTTGGGAAGCTGTACAACTCTTATTGGAACTGACGCAAGTAGTCCCATCTCTGTGGAGGGGTGACTTGTTGGTCAGTTTGTTCTCGTTATAGATCTCAGTGACGGACTTGGTAAAAAGGTTTAGGAAGACACTCTTTTTCAGCTTTCATTTGGCATTTATTGCGCCCTTTTGCTGGGCTAGGAGCTAGCCCTTGGGAAAGATATGGGTTAGTCTTGTTGTGTGTAACTCCCATCAGTGTTATTGGGTGTATTTGTCACAAAGATTGCCCTAGTTGAATTCACCAGGGATCCTGCCCCCATGTGAGATCCTTTCAACTGACCCTTCAAACAAATTCATTCCAAATGTGGTCTCCTTCATTTCTGTTTGGTGTAGGGTACAAGCATCTAGGATTACTAGTAAGGTCGCGCACACAAATGAGACTCTTCCCAGGTCCCTGCTAACCAGTGCCTTTCATGCTAAGGTACCATCACAAATACCCAGAATGCACTTGAATCCAGAGCACACTGGATTAAAGTCTCACTTCCTTGGTCCCTTCTCCTTACATTACTTAATTCTCTTCACTGCACTGACACACACACCACACACACCACACATAACACACACACACACACACACTCTTTCTCTCACTCTCAGCTCAGGGTTTTCTACTCTTGTTATCATATACTTAATATGCCCCACAGCTAGAGACACTTGACTGCCACCTGCTGGAAACTTGTCATAATGCTTTGAGAAGTCGGCCACTTTTAAACAGACAACCTCTGGGGTTTTGCAGCTGGAGCAGACTCTGTTCATTGCTTTGATCATGTTGTCATGTACTGAGTTAAGTGGTGTCTCTCCTGATCACCCCTGTGACCCCAGTGCCCTGGGATGGCTAGGAGCTAGAGAAACACTCTCAGAATGACTTTAGGTTCAAGGCACCTGGTCTTCCTAGATGCTCTTTCTCCAAATTCATCTGTTACAAGGCAAAACAGCTGTACTCCCACAAGCTTTCAGGTTAACTGTGTGAGCAGGGGTCTCTAGGAGGACTTGCAGTAGGGATGGGATCCCAGCATCTTCTGCTTAGTGCCCCACCCCCCATTGCAGTAACTCAGCATTCATCCCCTCAGCAAACACTGAGTCAGGTCCCAGCACAATGTAGTGGAGAGTGGGACTAGGTCCATCTGCCATAGGTTTTTTGCTGGGGGGAGACGGGGGAGCAATGCTTTCTGAGCATGTACTGTGCTCAGGGACAGATCCTTGCAGGTTACGGGCGAGGTGGGGGCGCTGGTTTCAGAGATGACAACATGGGGCCCTTCTCCTGGGGTGGTTTGGAGTTTTGTTGGGAAGTCGATCAGTAAGCATACCGTTACCACACAAGGTAGCCCGCTCTCAATTCACTGTGTTCCATAGCTGTGTCCTTTTATTAATACACCATCGAAAGCTACTTCTCCAGTGATGTCCTGGGACTCATAAAATGGTCTCGACTGAACTCTATTCAGTTGCTGTACCTGGGAGGTTTAGGTACCAGGGGAGGCAGGCTTTCATAGAGGCCCCGTTTTAAAGTGGGGGAAACCCCTCTGTCCTTCCATCAAGCTGGTTTTCCAGAGCCATTTGACACAGCATTCCTCACAGAGGGGCTCAGGCCTACCTTGATGAACTAAGATACTTCCTGGTCTTGCTGTGAGGACTGAGTTTCCTTTCTGCCCTGGCTGCCAGGAAGCTCAGAGAGAACTTGTTTGCTCAGTTTCCATAGCTTTCCTGAACCTGGATTTCTTTTTACAATCCCCTCTCACTTCCTATCCAGGACTGCTTGGTTTAGTTTTTTGGTTTTTTTCTTGCATTTCACTTTGTTGGGTGGTTTTTGCAGGAGGATCGGCAGCGGAGTGTAAATTAGAAGCATTGGCAATAAAGCCAGACAATCTGGATGCCATTTCCCACTTGCTAGCAGTGTGATCTTCAGCAAGATAATTTTGTCTCTTCGATCCTTGGTTTCCACACCTGGAAATTGGGATCATGATTAATAGAAGATTAAACTTGTCTGGAAGTGCAGTAGATTTGTAGGATAAGCACTGGACTGTGAACCATAGGTCGGCAGTTCAGGCATAGCAGCAGCTCCATGGAGTAAAGCTGAGGCTTTCTGCTCCCACAAAGATTTACAGCCTCAGAAACCCTACAGAGGGTCGTTATGAGTCAGAATTGATTCCACATATAACAATAGCCAACAACAAAGTCACTGGGTTCAAACCACCCCATTCCTCTTCCTTGGCCCAGGCCAAGCTTGAACCGGAGCTCCAGGATCCTTCCCTGTTTGGTCATAATTAAGGTGACCAGCGATCCAGATGTGTCCTGAGAGTGAGACTTTCTGTGCTCTCACAAGACTGACAGAGGTGTCGATCCCCCTTTTGATCAAGAACCTCAGTATCTCAGTGACTTACAGTAGCAAGGGTTACTTCTTCCTCATGCTACTACTTCCCACCCAGGATCGAGCTAAGGGAGGGGCCCCTCTCTAGAAAATAGCAGGTCTTGGGCATAAGGAAAACAAAACATGTCAGAAGTTGTTTTTGAAAGTTGCACCTGCCATTTCTGCTCCCATGTCTTTGGTCAAAGGAAGTCTCTTGACCAGACCCGACATGAACAGGGCTGGCTACCATCTTCCCACCAGGAGGTGTAGCCAGTATGTTGAACATTAATGCCACCTACCATACTGCCCTTTCTGTTCTTCCAGCCTGTCTCAGCTGCTGGAGGAGAGAAAGAGCCCTGGTGGTGCAGGGGTTAGAGCGTGCAACTACTAAGTATAAGTTTGGGTGTTTGAACCCAGTGCTCCAAGGGAGAAAGGTGTGGCAGTCTGCTTCCGTAAAACTCCACAGTGTTGGAAGCCGTGTGGGGCTGTTCTGCTCTGTCCTACAGGGTTACTGAGTTGGAATTGACTCAGAGCAGGAAGTCAGGGAAGGAGTGGCTATGGGATCTGGTATGCTGGCCCTCCTAGAGTTGGTGGCCAGCCTCATCCTGCTCAGCTGAGAGGAGTGCTGGTGTCCTTGCACTGCTTCCTGTGGCTGAAGTAGCAGCCCAGGGTGCGACTCCCCACCCAGTCTCCTTGCTCTTGTGGGCAGAGCTGCCAAGATTGTTTTCTATGTCCTCTGAGGAACATGGGCTGCCAAGGACAGGGAAGATGCCCCATCTTCTTCCCTGCTTTCTCCGACCATTAAGTCCCCTACTGCCCTGGGACTCTGTAGTTCAGAAGGGAATGTGCATGAGGCCCTGACTCCAGAGCCACAGATCAGCCTCTCTCAAGAGCGTCCTCTCCTTTTCAGTGGTACCCACCCCTCGGCACCCGTCCCTTCTCAACACTTACCTTTGACCTCTTGAAGCACCCCTCCCATGGCTCAGATCTCCTTTGGAAGTAGCACAGCAAGAGTTTGCTGGATTTTTTTTTTTCTTTTGTTATTTTCTTTTCTTTATAGAACTTAGAGCTAAGAATACATTCTTCTAGGAACAATAGCCGTTTTCCAAAAATAATTATGTGGTACAGTTGATTCCACTTCCTCTCCTTGTCTAAGCTTGTAGTAAAGGTCTTCTTATTTTTGTTGTGTGTGAAATATAGTGTCACATTCTATATTAGCATTTATTATTCCTAAAAATAAATTTGAGTATTAGAATACTTGATCACAATATGGAATTTCATATGGAGTTGGAGACGGGAATCCTCCTCGCACAGCCTTCATCTATATTTCAGGAAGGTGGGGGAAAGAGAAAGGACATGAGCTTATTTGTTCATTTGGTATTTGTTGAGCATCTGCCTCTAGTGAGGGAGGATCCGCTGGTGTGTAGATTGGTCCTCATGGTCCTGTTGGGGAAACCATCATGAAGGAGCTGGGAGAGGGGGCAGCACAGGAGGGTGGGAGGGTTGGGCAGAGGGAGCTACACCTGCAAAAATGTGGGCTCCACATAAGTCAGGAGGATCACAGGTGGCCTAGAGAGAATGCCAATGACCCAGACGTACACGTGCTAATACTCCAGCACCACTGCCCCAGGCCTGTATCGACTGTGGCAGAGGGACTAGGAGGCACAGTATTTGTATATGTCCAGACTGGGTTCACAGAACCAGGCACTGAAGGTTCTGCTCTTCCCAGTTTCTGAATCAGATTGTAAAGGGGACACATTCAGTTTCATTCCTGGATATTCATTTGAAGACCTTTATAATGGTCAGGCAAAGATACATAATCTAAAGACTGCAATCACCAATCTACTCAGTGTCTGTAAGGTTAGCTAGTAGTATGAGAAATGTCAGAATTGTGGCTTGAAAAAGGCCAGGAAAAATCCATTTAAAAATCTTAATTTTTATCGTGTCAAGTCAAGAAGGGATAGAACATGTAACATGGCCCTTTTATTCCTTCTGGAAGCATTTCTCCCAGACACAGGAATCCTTAACAAGAGCCAGAGAGCAAAGAGGAGACCCCTTTGTTAACAAGAGATGGGAGAGTGGAGCACAAAGGACGCTCGACCACCTTGTTAACACAAGTCCCTGCTCAGAATCCATTGCTCTCTTCGCTTCTTATGTGCCCAGAGGTACTTACTTAATGGACATTTTCTTTACACATCTTTGCTCTCTCCCAGCAATTAGTGTCTGGTATTGGCCCTCCTGGTGTTTTGGTTCAATCTTTTTTGAAGATTTGTTTTCTATTGTTCCCTTGTTCCTTGTTAGGTGCTGTTAGGTAACTTGAGAGGGAGTTGAGTGATGTCTCAATCTTCTTATCTGTAAAATGAAGAAAATAATAGTACCTACCACACAGAGTTATTTCCAGGATTAGTTAATCCACATAAGAATGGTGTCTGGTGCAAAGTAATATTCAATAAGTGTTTAGGACTATTAACCCAGTTGTTGTTAAGTACTGTCAAGTCAGTTCTGACTCATAGTGACCCTGTATAGGGTTTCTAAGGAGCTGCCGATGTGTTTGAACCACCAACCTTTAGGTTAGTGCTTATCCTACAGTGCTACACCTGGACTCCACAACTGTCTTTCTTCTCTTAATGACATGTTCGACAATCTGAGTAACTTGAAGCGCATTGTTTTTCACTGAAAATGCCTCCTGCCAGATTTCTTTCACACCTCTGCAATTTAGGTTTAACAAGAAGCTGAAGGATTGAACACCTTACTCTATTCCAGTAATTCATTTTTGGTATTGGCCCTGCTGACATTTTGGTCTAATGTTATGACTTGCTTGTCATGGTTCCTTATTTTCTGCTAGGGGTAGGGAGAACAGTTAGAATACAAAGTTAGACAAGCTCATGGGCCTTTCTGTAACCAGGAATCATGAACTCTACCATCTCTCTTGCCTAATGCAAGAGTTTTACATTTATTTTCCCCAAAGTGACTTGTCTGGGTTTTCTTTTCCCATGTTCTCTACTGTAGAGTTTTGAAAGAAGTTGACAGAAGGAAACTACAAAACATGAAAATCTCTTGGAGGTGACCAGCACGTCCAGTGGCCCCTTGCTCCTCCCAAGCTGGGTCTGAGGCTTAAGAACTGCAACTTGAGGTAATAAATAGCTCCCCTCCCATGGCAGCTGACTGATCATTGCCAGCAAGCATGGCAGCTCGTCCTTCAGAAAGGGTAGGTATTTCAGGAGCCCTGAAATCTGGAAGGCTTCATCTCAGGCAATTATTTAGCTGTTCAGATAAAAGGTGGGCACTAGAGGTAGCACCCATGTCTAGCATGAGGCCCAAAAGGGCCCAAACTCCTTCCTTAGCCTGCTTCTCTTAATACTAACAGCAACAGTGGCCATCACCCAGCCGTGTCTTTAATATAATGAAATGACAATAAAATTCATCTTGAAGAATCAATCAGAAAAAAATAAATCCGAGGGAAAAGATTTGTTTTATTAGCTATTAAGATATGATCTAAAACTACAAAATAAAAACAGTGCTGTACTAGAATAACAAGAGAGGGAGTTCAGAAGTGGACAATTAACCAGGAAAGATGGTATTTCAAATTATTGGTAGCAGGATTCATGGTCTTGTAACTGGTGTTGGGCTATTTGTGTGTATATTGGAGAGAAATAAGTTCAAAGCCTTAGATAGGGTGCCAAAATATTTTCCAAATGGATTAAAGAGCATAAATTTAAAAATAATAAAAATAATACTGAAAAGAATGTTGTTATTCGGGTGAGAAAGGGCTTTTTAAAACATGTCACTTTTAGCACTATGACACAGATGCTATAAAACAGTTAAATGACAAAAAATAATTATAATATCTAATTGTCTATAAAGAATTTATATTCCCCATATGTAAGCTGATTTCTTCTGCATTTTTTTATTGAGAATTGACTGTGTGCTAAGAACTGTCCTAGGCACCAGGGATGCAAGCAGTAAACAAAGCTCTTTCTCCTCTGGTGGGGAGGCCAGCCCATGAATCAGTATAGAAGTAAATGATATTAGGTAAATTTCAGTAAGGGCTATGGAGAAAAAGCTCAATAGGGTGAATAATTGGGAAGTGTTGGCAGGCATCCAGTCATATTATATGAATGTTCAGGGAAGCTTCATAATGAAGTAACATTTGAGCAGAAAGATGAAATAAAAATGAAAGACAAGGGTAACTTCTGGATGTATTAGAATGGAGATCCGGTAGGATTTGCTGATGGACTGGGTGCAGGTTGTGAGAGAAAGCTTCATAAAGAAAGGATGACTTCTAGGTTTGATGCCTGAATAACCAGAAGGATTGAAATACTATTCCATGTGATGGGAATTACCAGGACACTCAGTAATGGGGAGAACCAGGACTTTGATTATGGGTGTTTGTGTGTGAAGTGTTGAAAATTTAAATTGAGCTGCCAAGGAGACAGCTATACAAGTCTGGCATTCAGGGAGAGAGATCTAGGGTGAAATGAAAATCTGGGAGTTGTTGTATTATAAAGATTGTATTTGAACAATGAAATAAGATCTTGAAAGTGACTACGTACGGAAGGGATACAAGGATTTCCATGGAACATCCATCATTTGGAGGCCAGGGAG